>NW_019943675.1:71606-112586 GCF_002910315.2 Salvelinus sp. IW2-2015 | reverse complement strand
GCAGGTATTTTCCCCGATTATTTGGAACCATGGACTCGATCACACCCAACTTAAGTAAATGGAGACCAATTTGACCCAAATAATTATACAGAGGAATAATGCTTTAACACACTTGGGAAATTCTCTGCAGTATGTCTAAGATAGCAGACACATCATTTCCTTTGACGACACAACGGTCCTGAGCAGAAGCCAGATTGGATTTTCTTAAAAAAAGATATCGCTACAACTGACTCACATTTACACCCTCCACACTGCTAATTTAGTAATACAGCTATAGCACTCGCTAACCAAAACAGGCAAATCTACTGGTTTTTGTTAGATTTCAAGAAGAGCATTTGTATATTCGAATTTGGCCGAAGGAATGCATTTGATTTCATTTGAAGAACAACGCTCATCTACATTTTTTAAACTGAAATAGAAAGTGATTTGAGGGAAAACTATCCGTTTTTTATTTAAATCAATGTACCCACCTAAATAAATTACAAATGTGCGCCAGGTGTATCAAAAAATCGTTGCCAACATAGCAAACATGGACTTCCTTCTACTCCAGGAGCCGCGGGAGATGAAAACAACAGGGCTTGCCCCCATTATAAGTCCAACATTAATTTGAACACTTCTACATATACATGAATTGGTCCAAAACACTAAGGAAGAAATGGCAGCAACAAGGCACTCTTGGTATCACCCCCTACACAAACATCTGACATCATAGTGTTGCTAGCTACGCAAAATGACCTCTGAGTTGCTGCTGTCTCCCACTAAAGAGGGTGACAGCGACACCTAGATCATCTTCACAGGTTCTGTCAGACTTGGGCTCTGACCGTTAACCTAAAAAACAGACTGGGGTAAACATACGACAGCTATAAAATCCATTGTACACAAACAACAAGTGTGCGGTTAAAATTGGCAAAAAACACACACATTTCTTCACAGGGTCGTGGGGTGAGACAGGGATGGCAGCTTAAGCCCCACCCTCTTCAACATATATTATCAACCGAATTGGCGCGGCGGCATAGAACAGTCTGCAAGCACCCTGGCCTCAGCCTACTTGAACCCGAAGTTCAAATGTTCTTACTGTTTGCTGATGATCTGGTGCTTCTGTCACCAACCAAGGAGGGCCTACAGCAGCACCCTAGATTTCTTCTGCACCAGGATTCTGTCCAGACCTGGGCCCTGACAGTAAATCTCAGTAAGACCAAAAATAATGGTTGTTCCAAAAAAGTTATTTGCAGTATTGCAGTACTATACATGTGTCTTGTCTAGTATAGTAGTAGTAATAGTAGTAGTAGTAGTAGTAGTAGTATTGCAGTAGTACATGTGTTTCTAGTAGTAGTAGTTAGTAGTAATAGTAGTAGTAGTGTAGTAGTAGTAGTATATAGTACCTGTGTTTTGGTATAGTAGTATAGTAGTATAGTAGTAAATAGGTTAGTAGTAGTAGTAGTAGTAGTAGTAGTAGCATTGCCAGTCAGTACATGTGTTTGTCTAGTAGTAGTTAGTAGTAGTAATAGTAGTAGTATGAGTAGTAAGTAGTGCAAGTAGTACATGTTTTGTTCTAGTAGTAGTAGTAGTGTATAGTAGTATTGCAGTAGTTACATGTTGCTGGTCTAGTAGTAGTAGTATTAGTATATAGTAGTGTAGTAGTAGTAGTAGTAGTAGTATAGTAGTAGTGTAGTAGTTAGTAGTATTGCAGTAGTAATGTGTTTGTCTAGTAGTAGTAGTATTAGTAATAGTAGTAGTAGTAGTAGTAGTAAGTAGTAGTTAGTAGTAGTATACCTGTGTTTGTGTAGTAGTAGTAGTTAGTAGTAGTAGTAGTAGTAGTAGAGTAATAGCAGTAGTAGTGTAGTAGTAGTGAGTAGTACCAGTGTTGTGTAGTGTAGTGGTGTAGTTAGTAGTAGTAGTAGTAGTAGTAGTAGTAGCATTGCAGTAGTACATGTGTTTGTCTAGTATAGTAGTAGTAGTAGTAGTAGTAAGTATAGTAGTAGTAGCATTGCAGTGTAGTACATGTGTTTGTCTAGTAGTAGTAGTAGTATAATATTCGTGTAGTAGTAGTAGTAGTAGTAGTGCAGTAGTACATGTGTTTGTCTAGTTGTATTAGTAGTAGTAGTAGTAGTAGTAATAGTAGTAGTAGTAGTAGTAGTAGTTAGTATTGCAGTAGTACATGTGTTTGTCTAGTGAGTAGTAGTAGTAGTAGTAGTAGTGCAGTAGTACCTGTGTTTGTGTTAGTAGTAGTAGTAGTAGTAGTATTGCAGTAAGTACATTGTGGTTGTCTAGTAGTAGTAGTCAGTAGTTAGTAGTAGTAGTAGTAGTAGTAGTAGTAGTAGTAGTAGTAGTAGTAGTTAGTGCAGTAGTTACCTGTGTTGTTGTAGTAGTAGTATAGTAGTAGTAGGTAATAGTAATATTAGTAGTAGTATAGTAGTAGTATTGCAGTACTACATGTGTTGTCAGTAGTAGTAGTGAGTAATAGTAGTAGGTAGTAAGTAGTAGTAGTAGTTAGTATTGCAGTAGTACATGTGTTGGTCTAGTAGTAGTAGTAGTAGTAATAGTAGTAGTAGTAGTAGTAGAGTAGTAGTAGTACCTCTGTTTTGTGTGAGTAGTAGTCAGTAGTATTAGTAGTAGTAGAGTAGTAGTAGTAGCCATTTGCCAGTATACATGTGGTTTGTTCTAGTAGTAGTGTAGTAGTAAAGTTAGTAGTAGTAGTAGTAGTAGTAGTAGTGCAGTAGAACATGTAGTTTGTTCTAGGTAGTAAGTAGTTAGTAGTAGTAGTAGTATTGAGTAGTACATGTGTTTGTCTATAGTAGTAGTATTATAATAGTAGTAGTAGTAGTAGTAGTAGTAAGTAGTAGTAGTAGTTAGTACCTGTGTTTGTTTGTAGTATAGTAGTAGTAGTATAGGTTAGTAGTAAGTAAGTTAGCAGTAGTAGTTGTAGTAGTAGGTCAGTAGTACCAGTGTTTGTTGTAGTAGTAGTGGTAGTAGTGAGTAGTAGTAGTGGTAGTAGTAGTAAGCATTTGCCAGTAGTTACATGTGTTTGTCTAGTTATAGTAGTAGTAGAGTAGGAGTAGTATAGTAGTAGTTAGCATTGCAGTAGTACATGTGGTTTTGTTCTATATAGTAAGTAGTAGTAATATACGTAGTAGTAGTCAGTAAGTAGTAGTGCAGTAAGTACATGTGGTTTGTTCTAGTCGTTATTATAGTAGTAGTTAGTAGTAGTAATAGTAGTTAGTAGTAGTAGTAGTAGTATGCAGTAGTACATGTTGTTTGTCTAGTAGTAGTAGTAGTAGTAGTAGTTAGTGCAGTAGTACCTGTGTTTGTGTGTAGTAGTAGTTAGTAGTAGTAGTATTTGCGTAGTATATGTGTTTTGTCTAGTAGTAGTAGGTGTAGTAGTTGTAGTAGTAGGTTAGGAGTAGTGCAGTAAGTACCTGTCTTTGTGGTAGTAGTAGTAGTAGTATTAGTAGTAGTATAGTAGTAGTGTAGTAGTAGTATTTGCATTCACTACATGTGTTTGTCTAGTAGTAGTAGTAGTAAATAGTAGAGTAGTAGTAGTAGTAGCTAGTAGTATGCAGTAGTACATGTGTTTGCTAGTAGTAGTAGTAGTAGTATAGTAAGTAGTAGTTAGTAGTAGTAGTAGTAGTAAGTAGTAGTACCGTGTTTGTGTTAGTAGTAGTAGTAGTAGTAGTGTAGTAGTAGTTAAGTAGTAGTAGCATTGCAGTAGTACATGTGTTTGTCTAGTAAGTAGTAGTAGTAGTATAGTAGTAGTAGTAGTAGTAGTAGTAGTAGTGCCAGTAGTAACATGTGTTTGTCTAGTAGTAGTAGTAGTATATAGTAGTATTATTGCAGTAGTACATGTGTTTGTCTATAGTAGTAGTATTAGTAATATATTAGTAGTAGTAGTAGGTAGTAGTAGTAGTAGAGTAGTTATACCTGTGTTTGTTTATAGCTAGTAGTAGTAGTATAGTAGTAGTTAGTAATAGCAGTAGTAGTTGTAGTAAGTAGTGCAGTAGTACCAGTGTTTGTGTAGTAGTAGTGTTGAGTAGTATAGTAGTAGTAGTAGTAGTAGTAGTAGCATTCAGTTAGTACATGTGTTTGTCTAGTAGTAGTAGTAGTAGTAGTAGTAGTAGTATTAGTAGTAGTAGCATTGCAGTAGTACATGTGTTTGTCTAGTAGTAGTAGAGTAGTAATATCGTAGTAGTAGTAGTAGTAGTAGTTGCAGTAGACATGTGTTTGTCTAGTCGTAGTAGTAGTAGTAGGTAGTAGTATAGTAGTAGTAGTAGTAGTAGTAGTAGTAGTAGTACCATGTGTTTGTTAGTAAGATAGTAGTAGTAGTAGTAGTTAGTGAGTAGTAGTAGTAGTAATGTATAGTGTAGTTTATAGTAGTATTGCCAGTAGTACCAGTGTTTGGTGTATGTACGTAGTGGTAGATAGTAGTAGTAGCATTGCAGTATAGTAATGTGTTTTGTCTAGTAGTAGTAGTAGAATAGTAATATTCGTGTAGTAGTGTAGTAGGTGCAGTAGTAAACATGTGTTTGTCAAAAAGAAAAAAAAAATAGTAGTAGTAGTAGTAGTAGTAGTAGTAGTAGTAGTGCAGTATTACATGTGTTTGTCTAGTCGTAGTAGTACTAGTAGTAGTAGTAGTAGTAGTACCTGTGTTTGTGTAGTAGTAGCACCAACAGGAAGATGTAAACTAGGATTAGACCACAAGCCTCCGCCATCGCAAAAGCCCAAGGGATTCTGGGTACACTGTCAGAGAAAAAGGGAATAATAATGTGAGGCCAAGGGTTAGAGGTCAAGCTCACCTAGGTCAAGCTCACCTATGTTTGGCAGTGGGATTAGAGGTCAGGGGTTAAAGGTTAAAGGTCAGACTCACCTATCCAGGAAGATGTCGGGCAGTGGCGGGTAAGTTGTCATATCGGGAACGCGGTCGTGGACGATCACCATGACGAAGGAGGTGAATCCGAAGACGAGCATGACGTAAACAGAGCTGACTACTGTCTTCCACAGCTCCGGGTCCAGACGCCCTAGAAGGCACTTCCTGTCCCCAGTGGAGTGAATGTGGCACTGGTCTTCTTCGAACTCCGTCCCTGACCGGGGTCGCGACCCTGACCATGACCCTGAGACCCCACAGTCCACCTGACGGCGCCCTGCCCCGTTACACCCCCAGTCATCCCCGTGACAGGCCCTGTCTCCCCCAGCAGCAGCCCCTAATCCCCCTAACCCTATCCCCAGCTCCTCCAGTTGCTCCTGGTTCTGTCTTTGGAGCCTCCGCAGGGCCAGGGCCAGCCTCTTGATGTCCCCCAGCACAGTGAGGCCCAGAGGGGGTTCACGCAGGTCAGCCTCCCCTAGAGTCAGCAGGCTGGGGCCATCCACACGGTGTTTAGAACACAGCAGCACCACATACTGCCCAAACCCCTCCTGCTTCAGCCAGCCAGACACCTGCTTACTGCTCCAAGTACTAACTCTACTCTGAGACACCGCCATAGTATACCTCCCTCTGAGAGAGAGGGAGAGAGAGACAGACAGTGTTAATACAGTGGTAACACAACGGCAATGTAATAACAGACCTAATAGTTTGTTCTGGGAAGACAGCATTACGTCACAGAGGCCAATCACAACACAGATAGACCACATACAGTAGAAACTCATTATTGGCTTAGACCACCAGCTCCATTCAAACTAGACAGTACAAGTAGCCAGTAACCATGAATAATGATAGTGAGAGACTGAAAAACAGCTGCTATCTCAAGGCCATCAGACTGTTAAATAGTCACCACTAGCCAGCCTCTGCCCAGTACTCCGCCCTGAACTTAGTCACTGTCACTAGCCGGCTACCACCTGGTTACTCTACCCTGCGCCCTTAGAGGCTGCTGCCCTATATACATAGTCATGGAACACTAGTCCCTTTTAGAATGTTTACATACTGTTGTACTCATTTCATATGTATACACTGTATTCTAGTCAAGGCCATTCTATTGAACTATTGCTGTACATATACTATTCTATCCTACATATTCTACAGATATACAACATATTCTATCCACATACTGTCTATAATGTCTATACATCCCATCATATATATATACAGTATATACCGGAGTCGCCTCTTCACTGTTGACGTTGGGTTAAGCTCCAAAACGCAGGTGTTTCAGCCTAGCTCAGTGCTTTCTGTGGTGGTGGGGCAGCCAGCGGAAAATACAGAGCGTAGGGGTTGGTAATGTTCTCTAGTTGCGCCGTGATTGGCTCAGTGTTCTGTCACTCATGGGGACACTATGTCACCGCAAAATCTAAGGGTAGAGCTTGAACATTCAAGCCCCCTTGGGTGCAGCCATAGAGTTACATTAGAAGTGCCCATCCAAGAAGGCTCAAGATCATTGGCCACAGATAAAATGACGTCAAATCACATTATATCTACAGCAGCTTTGATTGGACTGATCATGTCAACATCATACTTTCAAAATCTTAGCTAGCAGTCATCATCATGAATCAAGTTGACAATCTACTAGCAAATCCTTTTCAATCATTGTCATATGAAGAGAAATAATGAAGAGAAATTATAGATAAAACATATCGGTGCTCATCAACCATTGGACATAAACATTACACAACAAGTTGGAAATCGCAACAATGAGTGGTTTGGAAGGAATCAGTGGCCAACTGCAAGCATTTCAAAGTAATCTCTAGCCTGCTATTCAGTGGAGTGGGTCTTTGGTCCCAAGTCTGGGTTTAAGGGTCTCTTTTCCAAGCTTAAAAAGATAAACATTCAACATTGGCCTTGYTGTCAATCCAGCAKGACTTCTGCCGCRYTCAARRCAACTGGAAAYTCRGAACTGGGAAATCTGACATTAGTGAGTTCAAGACAACTGGGAACTCAGAAAKAWAYKWGCTCCGACTGGGAAAATACGTTCTGACGGTCATCCAACTCGGAATTGCAAGTCGGGAACTCAGGCTTCTCTCTAGAGCTCTGACCTGAAGATCACTGACGTCATGATTCTACCTTGTTTTCTTCAGTTCCCAGTTGTCTTGAAAGCAGCATAAATCCAGAGAATGACAGACTTTGATGACAAAGGTTGATTATGAAATTTTCCCACAAAGGACCGCTGCGCCAGCTTCCTGTTCAAGTGAGCACAGTACAACAAGGTGAGTCCAAAAATGTCTTATATGCTGCTGCAGAAATGATGTAATATGCCAGGGATATATGTATACTGTAGCTAAGAAAGTAATACTAAGTGTATGTTGTGTAGTAAGCTGTTAGTAGCCCATGTTCCTCACCCTAATAATTTGTTCTGACTTACATTTACGTCATTTAGCAGACGCTCTTATCCAGAGCGACTTACAAATTGGAAAGTTCATACATATTCATCCTGGTCCCCCCGTGGGGAATGAACCCACAACCCTGGCGTTGCAAGCGCCATGCTCTACCAACTGAGCCACACGGGACCACGGGACTTGGTGGTGCACATGCAGCCTATAGCCTGTTATAGAGAAATGTCATCATATTGTAAGAGCTTCCATTGTCTGCTTACAGTGCATTCGGAAATTATTCAGACCCCTTCAGTTTTCCACATTGTGTTACGTTAGTCTTATTCTAAAAATGATTAAATACATGTTTTCCTCATCAATCTACACACAAAGTCCCATAATGGTCAACTGAAAAAAGGTTTTTCGAAATATTTGCAATAAAAAAAACAATTATTTAGAAAAGTATTCAGACCCTTTGCTATGAGACACGAAATTGAGCTCAGGTGCATCCTGTTTCCATTGACCATCCGTGAGATGTTCCTACAACTTGATTGGAGTCCACCTGTGGTACATTCAATTGATTGGACATAATTTGGAAAGGCACACACCCATCTGTATAAGGTTCCACAGTTGACAATGCAAGTCAGAGCAAAACCAAGCTCAGAGACAGGATTGTGTCGTGGCACAGATCTGGGGAATTTTACCAAAACAATTCTGCATTGAAGGTCCCCAAGAACAGAGTGGCCTCCATCTTTCTTAAATGGAAACAGTTTGGATCCACCAAGACTCTTCCTAGAGCTGGCAGCCTGGTCAAACTGATCAATCGGGGGAGAAGGGTCTTGGTCAGGGAGGTGACCAAGAACCCGATGGTCACTTTGACAGAGCTTCAGAGTTCCTCTGTGGAGATCTGAGAACCTTCCAGAAGGACAACCATCTCTGCAGCACTCCACCAATCAGGTATTTATGGTAGAGTGCCCAGACGAAAGCCACTCCTCAGTAAAAGGCACATGACAGCCTGCTTGGAGTTTGCCAAAAGGCACCTAAAGGACTCTCAGACCATGAGAAACAAGATTCTCTTGTCTGATGAAACAAGGATTGAACTCTTTGGCCTGAATGCCAAGCATCACGCCTGGAGGAAACCTGGCACCATCCCTGCGGTGAAGCATGGTGGTGACAGCATCATGCTGTCAGGATCGAGGGAAAGATGAACGGAGCATAGTACAGAGAGATCCTTTATGAAAACCTGCTCCAGTGTGCTCAGGACCTCAGACTGGGGTGAAGGTTCACCTTCCAACAGGACAACGACCCTAAGCACACAGCCAAGACAACGCAGGTGTTCAGATTACAAAGTTATAATTTTAATATCTGATCAATCAGTCTTCTAATTAATGAATTATTCTTTACCTCACGTTAGTCTCATTCCAAATGTCGTAAATTGTTGGTTATCTGCACGAACCCAATTGTCTTACTCATTTATTTACTAACTAACTAAATAATCATAGAACTGCATAAACAGACAGTAGATATGGTTACAGGGAAATGATAGGGGAGGTTCCCTAGTGGGCTAAGCCGATATGACGGCTTGGTGAACAAAGGGAAGTGGGTGTGGACTGAGAACAGGCGGGAAAGACCAGAGGGATCACTACACACAGTACTACTATAATTATATTAATTGAAATGCTAATCCTTTGCACATGAACGCTCATTCATTCGGGAATAATTGCAATCAATATATATTTAAGCCCAGTGTGTCGTCGTGATCTCTGTTCGAATCGTCTGTCCTTCTGTTGGAGTCAGTTCATCATCGTCTCTCTCTCTGCTTCCCTGAAGATCAAAGTCTTTCGTGGTTAGAATGGATACTTCAGAGTACCATTCAGAAATGTTCTCATAGAATAGAAGTTTCGGCGGTTGTCGGTCTTCGCATCCCGGGTTGACATAATTTCTAGCTGCAGACTAATAATTAGTATCTAAGATTTGCTCTTATTCTGTCAGGATCGATAGTCTCAGAGTTTAACCATTTCCCGCCGTGTAGCCAATGCTCCACGTGGTATGGTTAGGAATTCAACAGCCATTGCAACCTTCGCTTAAACGGAGGTTTTTGTGGTCTAAACTCAACCTGTGCCTCCTCGGTGTCCATCGAGGTACGCATGGTCTGAAGAGGATTTCCTCAGGAGGGGTTTTTATTCATAACAATAGAAAAGGCGGGTCTATGACGCCAGATCATGTCTGTGCTCACGGGGGCGGGCCAATGACTTTACAATTACAATTATCTTTCATTAAAGGTTTAACATTACCTTACATCATTTCACAAATAGTTTCATCTTTACTCATTCATTTTATACAATAATTAGATGCAAACCCCATAATGGAGAAATGTACATATTCAGAGATATAGTTATGTGTGTTTCCTGTCCTCTCTGAGGTCACCAAATGAATCACACTCGTCATACCCGTCCCTTAATTGTGAGTGGACCATTCCCACCTTCTCACAAGTGGACATATTGTTTCAAATTCCCATTTTGGGGATTTAGGAATTCGGCCACGTGGAATCCTTTGTTCTCTCTGTGTCTCTCTCTCTGCATGGCCAGGGGGAAGAGAGTCTCCTCCAGGAATTTATGACCTGAGATAACAGAACCTGGGTGTAGGAGAGAGAGAGAGAGGGGGGGGGCACGATCTATACCCAGAAAGGGCCACCTCACGACAATACATTTGCAAACAAAAAAAAAACTGTTTTTGCTTTGTCATTATGGGGTATTGTGTGTAGATTGATGAGGGAAAAAAACTATTTAATCAATTTTAGAATAAGGCTGTAAGGTAACAAAATGTAGAAAAATGTCAAGGGGTCTGAATACTTTCTGAATGCACGGTATATATAATACAAAAGAAATTCAAGTTTTTGACAGCACTGGGCCTTTAACCTCAGTCATTTCAAATCCAAAGTACAGAGAAAAAACAAAAAAACATTTGTCACTGTCCAAATATTTTTGGACCTCACTGTATATTTACAATGTATTATTATTATTACTATTATTGTTATTGTTATTATTATTATTCCAGTTAAATTAGAGAGTATACAGTATTACCAGTACATTACCAGATAGTTAAACTATAGTACATTACCAGTACATTACCAGTCAGTTAAACCAGAGAGTACATTACCAGTCAGTTAAACTATAAGTATATTACCAGTACATTACCAGTCAGTTAAACTGGAGAGTACATTACCAGCCAGTTAAACTATAGTATATTACCAGTCAGTTAAACCAGAGAGTACATTACCAGCCAGTTAAACTATAGTATATTACCAGTCAGTTAAACCAGAGAGTACATTACCAGCCAGTTAAACTATAGTACATTACCAGTACATTACCAGTCAGTTAAACTGGAGAGTACATTACCAGTCGTTAAACTAGAGAGTACATAACCAGTCAGTTAAACTAGAGAGTACATTACCAATCAGTTAAACTAGAGAGTACATTACCAGTACATTACCAGTCAGTAAACTAGAGAGTACATTACCAGTCAGTTAAACTAGAGAGTACATTACCAGTCAGTTAAACTAGAGAGTACATTACCAGTCAGTTAAACTAGAGAGTACATTACCAGTCAGTTAAACTAGAGAGTACATTACCAGTCAGTTAAACCAGAGAGTACATTACCAGCCAGTTTACTATAGTATATACCAGTCAGTTAACCAGAGAGTACATTACCAGTCAGTTAAACTATAGTACATTACCAGTACATTACAGTCAGTTAAACATATGTATATTACCAGTACATTACCAGTCAGTAAAACTATAGTATATTACCAGTCGTTAAACTATAGTACATTACCAGTCAGTTAAACCAGAGAGTACATGACCAGTCAGTTAAACTATAGTATATTACCAGTACATTACCAGTCAGTTAAACCAGAGAGTAACATTACCAGCCAGTTAAACTATAGTATATTACCAGTCAGTTAAACTATAGTACATTACCAGTACATTACCAGTCAGTTAAACTATAGTATATTACCAGTCAGTTAAACTATAGTATATTACCAGTCAGTTAAACCAAAGAGTAACATTCAAGTCAGTTAAACTATAGTATATTACCAGTATATTACAGTCAGTTAACTATAGTAATATTACCAGTCAGTTAAACTATAGTATATTATCAGTCAGTTAAACCAGAGAGTACATTACCAGTCAGTTAAACCAGAGAGTACATTACCAGTCAGTTAAACTATAGTATATTACCAGTCAGTTAACCAGAGAGTACATTACCAGTCAGTTAAACCAGAGAGTACATTACCAGTCAGTTAAACTATATATATTACCAGTATATTACAGTCAGTTAAACTATAGTATATTACCAGTTAGTTAAACCAGAGAGTACATTACCAGTCAGTTAAACCAGAGAGTACATTACCAGTCAGTTAAACTATAGTATATTACAGTCAGTTAAACCAGAGAGTACATTACCAGTCAGTTAAACTATAGTACATTACCAGTACATTACCAGTCAGTTAACCAGAGAGTACATTACCAGCCAGTAAACCAGAGAGTACATTACAGTCGTTAAACTAAGTATTACCAGTACATTACAGCCAGTTAACCAGAGAGTACATTACCAGCCAGTTAAACTATAGTACATTACCAGTACATTACCAGTCAGTTAAACCAGAGAGTACATTCACCAGCCAGTTAAACTATAGTACATTACCAGTAGTTAAACCAGAGAGTACATTACCAGCCAGTTAAACTATAGTACATTACCAGTCAGTTAAACCATAGAGTACATTACCAGCCAGTTAAACTATAGTACATTACCAGTACATTACCAGTCAGTTAAACTGGAGAGTACATTGCCAGTCAGTTAAACTAGAGAGTACATTACCAGTCAGTTAAACTAGAGAGTACATTACCAGTCAGTTAAACTAGAGAGTACATTACCAGTACATTACCAGTCAGTTAACTAGAGAGTACATAACCAGTCAGTTAAACTAGAGAGTACATTACCAGTCAGTTAAACTAGAGAGTACATTACCAGTACATTACCAGTCAGTTAAACTAGAGAGTACATTACCAGTCAGTTAAACTAGAGAGTACATTACCAGTCAGTTAACTAGAGAGTACATTACAGTCATACCAGTCAGTTAAACTAGAGAATACATTATCAGTATATTACCAGTCAGTTAAACTAGAGAATACATTACCAGTACATTACCAGCCAGTTAAACTAGAGAGTACATTACCAGTCAGTTAAACTAGAGAATACATTACCATTCAGTTAAACTATAGTATATTACCAGTCAGTTAAACCAGCGAGTGCATTACCAGTACAGTACCAGTTAGTTAAAACAGAGAATACATTACCAGTCAGTTAAACTATAGTATATTACCAGTCAGTTAAACTAGAGAGTACATTACCAATCGGTCCCGCTCTGTCTTCTGTGACTCCAATACTCCTTTGCTCTCCAGCACACCCTTCCTCCTAATCCAAAGGTCTGTTGGACCTAAACAGCTGAGTAAGCTGCTCTCTCCATATCAGGACCTTTCTCCTACTGATAGATAGGCTGCTCTCCATATCAGGACCTTTCTCCTACTGATAGATAGGCTGCTGTCTCCATATCAGGACCTTTCTATCAAGGAGATGTGCTCTGATAACAATGTTGTCCACACTGATCTACCCTGATCACTGATCAACAGAACTCAGTAGAACCACTACATGATCAACAGCATTAGTTTAGTAAAAAACGTGTGTGAGTAAATACACAGTAAATGATCATCCGTGTTTAGAAAAGAAGCTCAGCCTTTGACCTCCCTTGACTCTGGTGAGTACACTAGCCAAGTAGGTGGCGGGAATGAGCCATTAAAGTTGGTTGACACACTCAATGAACACCACAGAAGAAGAAGCTTCTGACGTCAATATAGTGCAACCTAGCGTGTTAGCTGAAGGGCAAGCAAAATCGAGTGGAGTTGTGGGATGAAATAACTTCAGGTGAATGAATACTGTAGTTCCAGAGACGCTACGGGTTATGTGGTGCTTTTTCTGGCTAGTGTCGTAACATTGTTAGCTATGAGATGCACACAGTAGCTAGTTAGCTAGGTAGGTGACGTTATCACAAGCAGACAGACCATTTGGTCCATTATTAGCAATGATAACGTATCAAAGTAGCTAGACATATCTAGATACATATTAAACCCTTATAAACAAATGATTGTATACTGTAGGTTACTGCCAGGGCCTAAATGGAACTGTTTGGTCCACCAGCCACTGGCAGGAAGATTAAAATAAAAAAAGTCTACCAGCCACTCAGATTTCTTACAAGTCAAAAAACAGATGACCGTGCTTTGTAATGTTTCTAGAACAGATGACCGTGCTTTGTAATGTTTCTACAACAGATGACCGTGCTTTGTAATGTTTCTACAACAGATGACCGTGCTTTGTAATGTTTCTGAAACAGATGACCGTGCTTTGTTAATGTTTTGAAAAACAGATGACCGTGCTTTGTAATGTTTTACGAACAGATGACGGTGCTTTGTAATGTTTCTAAAACAGACGACCGTGCTTTGTAATGTTTCTAAAACAGATGAGCGTGTTTGTAATGTTTTCTAAACAGATGAGCGTGCTTTGTAATGTTTCTGAAAACAGCAATGAGCGTGCTTTGTAATGTTTCTGAAACAGATGACCGTGCTTTGTAATGTTTCTAAACAGACGAGGCGTGCTTTGTAATGTTTTACAACAGATGACTGCGTTTGTATGTTTCAGAACAGATGACCGTGCTTTGTAATGTTTCTAGAACAGATGACCGTGCTTTGTAATGTTTCTAGAACAGACGAGCGTGCTTTGTAATGTTTCTAGAACAGATGAGCGTGCTTTGTAATGTTTCTGAAACAGATGACCGTGCTTTGTAATGTTTCTAAAACAGATGAGCGTGCTTTGTAAGTTTTTAAAACAGACGACCGTGCTTTGTAATGTTTCTAAAACAGATGAGCGTGCTTTGTAATGTTTCTAAAACAGATGAGCGTGCTTTGTAATGTTTCTAAAACAGATGACCGTGCTTTGTAATGTTTCTAGAACAGATGAGCGTGCTTTGTAATGTTTCTACAACAGATGAGCGTGCTTTGTAATGTTTCTGAACAGACGAGCGTGCTTTGTAATGTTTCTAAAACAGACGAGCGTGCTTTGTAATGTTTCTAAAACAGATGAGCGTGTTTGTAATGTTTCTAAAACAGACGAGCGTGCTTTGTAATGTTTCTAGAACAGCATGAGCGGTGCTTTGTAATGTTTCTAGAACAGATGAGCGTGCTTTGAATGTTCTAAAACAGATGAGCGTGCTTTGTAATGTTTCTAAAACAGATGACTGCGTCTTTGTATAATTTTCTAGAACAGATGAGCGTGCTTTGTAATGTTTCTAGAACAGATGAGCGTGCTTTGTAATGTTTCTAGAACAGACGAGCGTGCTTTGTAATGTTTCTAAACAGACGAGGTGTGCTTTGTAATGTTTCTAAAACAGATGAGCGTGCTTTGTAATGTTCTAAAACAGATGAGCGTGCTTGTAATGTTTCTAAAACAGACGAGCGTGCTTTGTAATGTTTCTAGAACAGATGAGCGTGCTTTGTAATGTTTCTAGAACAGACGAGCGTGCTTTGTAATGTTCTTAGAACAGACGAGCGTGCTTTGTAATGTTTCTAGAACAGATTAGCGTGCTTTGTAATGTTTCTAGAACAGACGAGCGTGCTTTGTAATGTTTCTAAAACAGATGAGCGTGCTTTGTAATGTTTCTAGAACAGACGAGCGTGCTTTGTAATGTTTCTAGAACAGACGAGCACGCTTTGTAATGTTTCTAGAACAGATTAGCGTGCTTTGTAATGTTTCTAGAACAGATGAGCGTGCTTTGTAATGTTTCTAGAACAGACGAGCGTGCTTTGTAATGTTTCTGAAACGATGAGCGTGCTTTGTAATGTTTCAAAACAGATGAGCGTGCTTTGTAATGTTTCTAGAACAGATGAACGTGCTTTTGAATGTTTCTAATCAGTTAGCGTGCTTTGTAAGTTTCTGAAACAGATGACCGTGCTTTGTAATGTTTCTACAACAGATGACCGTGCTTTGTAATGTTTCTAAACAGATGACCGTGCTTTGTAATGTTTTTAAAACAGACGACCGTGCTTTGTAATGTTTCTAAAATAGATGAGCGTGCTTTGTAATGTTTCTAGAACAGATCTGCGTGTTTTGTAATGTTTCTAGAACAGACGAGCGTGCTTTGTAATGTTTCTAAAACAGACGAGCGTGCTTTGTAATGTTTCTAAAACAGATGAGCGTGCTTTGTAATGTTTCTAAAACAGACGAGCGTGCTTTGTAATGTTTCTAGAACAGATGAGCGTGCTTTGTAATGTTTCTAAAACAGACGAGTGGCTTTGTAATGTTTCTAAAACAGATGAGCGTGCTTTGTAATGTTTCTAAAACAGACGAGCGTGCTTTGTAATGTTCTAAACAGACGAGCGTGCTTTGTAATGTTTCTAAAACAGATGAGCGTGCTTTGTAATGTTTCAAAACAGACGAGCGTGCTTTGGAATGTTTCTAGAACAGATACTGAGCGTGCTTTGTAATGTTTCTAGAAACAGATGAGCGGGCTTTGTAATGTTTCTAAAACAGATGAGCGTGCTTTGTAATGTTTCTAAAACAGATGACCGTGCTTTGTAATATTTCTAGAACAGATGAGCGTGCTTTGTAATGTTTCTAGAACAGATGAGCGTGCTTTGTAATGTTTCTAGAACAGACGAGCGTGCTTTGTAATGTTTCTAAAACAGACGAGTGTGCTTTGTAATGTTTCTAAAACAGATGAGCGTGCTTTGTAATGTTTCTAAAACAGACGAGCGTGCTTTGTAATGTTTCTAGAACAGATGAGCGTGCTTTGTAATGTTTCTAGAACAGACGAGCGTGCTTTGTAATGTTTTCTAGAACAGACGAGCGTGTTTGTAATGTTTCTAGAACAGTGATTAGCGTCTCTTTGTAATGTTTCTAGAAACAGACGAGCGTGCTTTGTAATGTTCTACAAACAGATGAGCGTGCTTGTAATGTTTCTAGAACAGACGAGCGTGCTTTGTAATGTTTCTAGAACAGACGAGCGCGCTTTGTTAATGTTTCTAGAACAGATTAGCGTGCTTTGTAATGTTTCTAGAACAGATGAGCGTGCTTTGTAATGTTTCTAGAACAGACGAGCGTGCTTTGTAATGGTTCTGAAACAGATGAGCGTGCTTTGTAATGTTTCTAAAACAGATGAGCGTGCTTGTAATGTTTCTAGAACAGATGAACGTGCTTTGTAATGTTTCTAAACAAAGTTGAGCGTGCTTTGTAATGTTTTGAACAAAGATGACGTGCTTTGTAATTGTTCTACAACAGATGACCGTGCTTTGTAATGTTTCTAAAACAGATGACCGTGCTTTGTAATGTTTTTTAAACAGACGACCGTGCTTTGTAATGTTTCTAAAATAGAAGAGCGTGCTTTGTAATGTTTCTAGACAGATCTGCGTGTTTTGTAATGTTTCTAGAACAGACGAGCGTGCTTTGTAATGTTTCTAAAACAGACGAGCGTGCTTTGTAATGTTTCTAAAACAGATGAGCGTGCTTTGTAATGTTTCTAAACAGACGAGCGTGCTTTGTAATGTTTCTAGAACAGATGAGCGTGCTTTGTAATGTTTCTAGAAACAGATGAGCGTGCTTTGTAATGTTTCTAGAACAGACGAGCGTGCTTTGTAATGTTTCTAGAACAGACGAGCGGTGCTTTGTAATGTTTCTAGAACAGATGAGCGTGCTTTGTAATGTTTCTAATAGACGAGCGTGCTTTGTAATGTTTCTAAAACAGATGAGCGTGCTTTATAATGTTTCTAGAACAGATGAGCGTGCTTTGTAATGTTTCTAAAACGACAGTGAGCGTGCTTTGTAATGTTTCTAAAACAGATGAGCGTGCTTTGTAATGTTTCTAGAACAGACGAGCGTGCTTTGTAATGTTTCTAAACAGATTAGCGTGCTTGTAATGTTTCTAGACAGATGAGCGTGCTTTATAATGTTTCTAGAACAGACGAGCGTGCTTTGTAATGTTTCTGAAACAGATGACCGTGCTTTGTAATGTTTCTAAAACAGATGAGCGTGCTTGTAATGTTCTAAAACAGATGAGCGTGCTTTGTAATGTTTCTAAAACAGATGAGCGTGCTTTGTAATGTTTCTAAAACAGATGAGCGTGCTGTTAATGTTTCTAAAACAGATGAGCGTGCTTTGTAATGTTTCTAAAACAGATGAGCGTGCTTTGTAATGTTTCTAAAACAGATGAGCGTGCTTTGTAATGTTTCTAAAACAGATGAGCGTGCTTTGTATGTTTCTAGAACAGACGACCGTGCTTTGTAATGTTTCTAGAACAGACGAGCGTGCTTTGTAATGTTTCTAGAACAGATGAGCGTGCTTTGTAATGTTTCTAGAACAGACGAGCGTGCTTTGTAATGTTTCTAAAACAGATGAGCGTGCTTTGTAATGTTTCTAGAACAGATGAGCGTGCTTTGATGTTTCTAGAACAGACGAGCTGCTTTGTAATGTTTCTAGAACAGACGAGCGTGCTTTGTAATGTTTCTAGAACAGATTAGCGTGCTTTGTAATGTTTCTAGAACAGATGAGCGGCTTTATAATGTTTCTAGAAACAGACGAGCGTGCTTTGTAATGTTTCTAAAACAGATGAGCGTGCTTTGTAATGTTTCTAAAACAGATGAGCGTGCTTTGTAATGTTTCTAAAACAGTGAGCGTGCTTGTAATGTTTCTAAACAGATGAGCGTGCTTTGTAATGTTTCTAAAACAGATGAGCGTGCTATGTAATGTTTCTAAAACAGACGAGCGTGCTTTGTAATGTTTCTAGAACAGATGAGCGGGCTTTGTAATGTTTCTAAAAACGACGAGCGTGCTTTGTAATGTTTCTAGAACAACGAGCGTGCTTTGTAATGTTTCTAAAACAGACGAGCGTGCTTTGTAATGTTTCTAAAACAGATGAGCGTGCTTTGTAATGTTTCTAAAACAGACGAGCGGCTTTGTAATGTTCTAAAACAGATGAGCGTGCTTTGTAATGTTTCTAGAACAGATGAGCGTGCTTTGTAATGTTCTAGAACAGACGAGCGTGCTTTGTAATGTATCTAGAACAGACGAGCGTGCTTTGTAATGGTTCTTAGAACAGAATTAGCGTGCTTTGTAATGTTTCTAACAGCATGAGCGTGCTTTGTAATGTTTCTAGAACAGATGAGCGTGCTTTGTAATGTTTCTAGAACAGATTAGCGTGCTTTGTAATGTTTCTAGAACAGATGAGCGTGCTTTGTAATGTTTCTAGAACAGACGAGCGTGCTTTGTAATTTTTCTGAAACAGATGAGCGTGCTTTGTAATTTTTCTAAAACAGATGAGCGTGCTTTGTAATGTTTCTAAAACAGATGAGCGTGCTTTGTAATGTTTCTGAAACAGGAAATGTATCAGTAAGAAGTAATGTGGTATCCTGCTACATTTCAATAGGTTTTTGGTTACCCCAGGTCTTTTAATCAAAATATCAGAAACAAAATGTTCAGCTGCCCCTTTAAAAGCGTTAAGCTACCGTGGTAACGAGGCCACTCGAGTCCTGTCGTGTGTGTGTGTGTGTGAAAGAAATGTGGGATCTGACTAGGGCGTCTCTTCTCTATCAATTGAGGCAGCAGACTCAAACTAACATTGAAAAACGACAGAGCTTGTGAACAAAACAATATACACTGAACAAACATAAAACGCAACATGCAATAATTTCAAAGATTTTACTAAGTTACAGTTCATATAAGGAAATCAGTCCATTTAAATTAATTCATTAGGCCCTAATCTATGGATTTCACATGACTGGGAATGTTGGTCACAGATACCTTAAAAAAGGTAGGGGCCTTGTCCCACTCCTCTTCAATGGTAGTATGAAGTGGATGGATATTGGCGGCACCAGGAACACGCTGTCGTACCCGTCGATCCAGAGCATCCCAAACATGCTCAATGGGTGACATGTCGGGTGAGTATGCAGGCCATGGAAGAACTGAAACATTTTCATCTTCAGTGAGCCACAGGATCTCACAGTTTCTCTGTGCATTCAATTTGCCATCGATAAAATGCAATTGTGTTCATTGTCTGTAGCTTATGCCTGCCCATACCATAACCCACTGCCACCATGGAGCACTCTGTTCACAACATTGACATTAACAAAGCACTTGCCCACATGACGCCATACATGCTGTCTGCCATCTGCCCGGTACAGTTGAAACCGGGATTCATCCGTGAAGAGCACACTTCTCCAGCGTGCCAGTGGCCATCGAAGGTGAGCATTTACTCACTGAAGTCGGTTACGACGCCAAACTGCAGTCCGGTCAAGACCCTGGTGAGGACGACGAGCACGCAGATGAGCTTCCCTGAGACGGTTTCTGACAGTTTGTGCAGAAATTCTTCAGTTGTGCAAATTTTGGTGCTCCAGAGTGGGGCAGCGGTCTAAGGCACTGCATCTCAGCACTAGCGACGTTACTACAAACCTTGGTTTGATCCCGGGCTGTATCACAACCGGCCGTGATAGAGTGAGTCCCATAGAGCGGCGCACAATTGACCCAGCATCGCCCAGGTTAGGCGAGGGTTTGGCCGGGGTCGAACATCATTGTAAAATAAGAATTTGTTCTTAACTGACTTTCCTAGTAAAATTAAAAAAATGTTTTAGAGTGGGCTTTTATTGTCCGCAGCACAAGCAAGGTGTTTAACGATCATGCTGTTTAATGAGCTTCTTGGCTGAATGGATTATCTGGGCAAAGGAGAAATGTTCACTAAACTGGAAGAACTTGTCCCGATTGGTGGTTTTAAATCATTGATGAAGGATTCATTGACCTGTCAATGTTTTTAATTTGCTGTTTATGATTTTGTTATACTCCTGTGAATTCTATTTTTTTTACTAGATTACCTGTAGTTGTTGATGTTGTCTGTCTGTAATTGTGTAATGACTTGGTACTGCGTATCTTGGCCAGGAAGCTCTTGAAAAATAGATTTCAAATCTCAATGAGCCCTTCCTGGTTAAATAGAGGGTTAGAAATAAAAAACACAAATAAAAAACTAAGTTGTGCCCAAAATTTGAGAGAAATAAGCTTTTTGTGCATGGAAAATTTCTGGGATCTTTTATTTCAGCTCATGAAATATGGGACCAACACTTTACATTTTTCTTCAGTATAAATAGCAAAAAAACTTTTGACTTTAGTAAATTAGACCAACTTTTATGCCTACGCCTCCAGAAATGAATCTACCAGCTGTTTGATATAAGATTATATTTCTTTGAGCAATTAGCAGCTATGAAACCATATAGCAGAACTAGTTTGAAAACAGCTACTGCAGCATTTCCCTAACCCTAACCCTCTAACCCTAACCCTAACCCTCTAACCCTAACCCTAACTCACATGTGCTCATACTTGACTTTGGCTATTTGTATATGCAAATGTAATGCTCATACTGTAGAGCCTTGCAAATTGACCACCTGCCGATGTGGCTGAATAGACATTCTTACCAGCCAATACCTACATTGATCCGCATTTGACGGGTGGCGAATGTTAATTTTATGCCCTGGCTACTGCACAGAATGTCGTTTCAGTTTGCTAGCTAATTAACCGAGTCTCAGCTAGCTAGCTAGTAACTTAGTCGGTCTGATTGTCAACAGCTAACTTAGCTAGCTAGTGTCTACTGAGTATGACAGTCAACTGTTTATGTTTACACACGTATTCGGAGCATGCTAGATAGCTAATTAGCACAGGTGGTCACCTCTTGTATTTTATTAGGATCCCCATTATCTGTTGCAAAAGCAGCAGCTACTCTTCCTGTGGTCCACACAGAACATGAAACATGATACAGAAGGACATAATACAGAACATCAATAGACAAGAACAGCTCGAGGACAGAACTACATACATTAATAAAGGAACACGTAGCCTACATATCAATACATACACACAAACTATCTGGGTCAAATAGGGGAGAGGTGCCGTGAGGTGTTGCTTTATCTGTTTTTTGGAACCAGGTTTGCTGTTAATTTGAGCTGGAAGGAAGTTCCATGCAATAAGGGCTCTATATAATACTGTACGCTTTCTTGAAGTTGTTCTGGACATGGTGGCATGTCTGGTGGGATAAGTTTGTGTGTCAGAACCATGTGTAAGTTGACTATGCAAACAATTAGGGATTTTCAACACATTAATGTTTCTTATAAAAATAAGTGATGTAATCAGTCTTTCCTCAACTCTTAGCCAAAAGAGACTGGCATGCATAGTATTAATATCAGCCCTTTGATTACAATGAAGAGCAGTTCTGGGCCAGCTGCAGCTTAACTAGGTCTTTCTGTCACAGTATAGACGCTGAAGAGGCGCCGCAGGTACGGGGAGTCAAACATTTAATGTAGAACGGAGAGACGTGACACTTTCCTTGCAGCACTGGACCGCACGACTGGACAATAATCAAGATTAGACAAAACTAGAAACCTGCAGGACTTGCTTTTTGAAGTGTGGTGTCAAAAAATGCAGAGCATCTCTTTATTACGGCCAGACCTCCCCCATCTTTACAACCACTGAATCTATATGTTTTGACCATGACAGTTTACAATCTAAGATAACGCCAAGTAATTTAGTCTCCTCAACTTGTTCAACAGCCACACAATTCATTACCAGATTCAGCTGAGATCTAGAATTTAGGGAAAGATTTATACCAAATACAATGCTCTTAGTTGTAGAGATGTTCAGGACCAGTTTATTACTGTCCACCCATTCCATTCTTGACTTCCACCTCTTCCACACTCACTTTACCGAATTCAAAATTGCAACGGTTGCCTTTCATAATTTGGTCAATTACGTATGAATGTGTAGGTTCAGAATTTGTCGTTGTCATGCCTAAGTTTGCTAATCTTCCCAATAAAAAAAAATATTGAAGTAGTTGGCATTATCAGTGAGTTTTGCGACAAATAAGCTATCTGATTCAAGGAATGATGGAGTCGAGTTCACCTTTTTGCCCAAAATTTCATTTAAGGTGCTCCAAAGCCAATGGGCATCTTCTCCATCCTTGAAGAGGAGTGCATGTTCCCCAAGTCTTCAGAGACTACCTTCAAGAACAAGCTTTATGACCAGCATATTGGCAAAAACCAGGTGTTTGAGAAGCCCAAGCCTGCCAAAGGCAAGGTAGAGGCCCACTTCTCCCTGGTGCACTATGCCGGCACTGTGGACTACAACATTACTGGCTGGCTGGACAAAAACAAGGACCCCCTGAATGATTCTGTTCTTCAGCTGTACGGAAAGTCCTCAGTGAAACTGTTGTCTACCCTGTATGTTGCTGCCCCACCTGAGGGTAAGACTAGCATCACATCAACAGATTTAAGTTCTAGTCAAAACTCAGACCCACATTTCTTTAAAGGGGCAATACCAAGTTGCTACATTCATTTTTGTACCCTGTGCTAAATTAATACAATGTTAAAGGAAAATATAAACAAACCCTATATAGCCTAAAAAGATGGTTAAAACTATAATTGTTATATAATGGATGGTCAGTCCTTGCATCCGTAGCGCCGTCTTTGAATTCGAGGTTGGTTCCATTTCTTCAGCTTTTTACCGAAGCCGGGTGAGGAGCTGCTTTTGTTATTGTTTCAAGTGCTGATGATTTAAAGTCTTGGAATGTTTCTCAGGGTTATTCACTGGGTTAATAACCCTGAGAACACTGTTTCTCCCGTGTGGCTCAGTTGGTAGAGCATGGCGCTTGCAACGCCAGGGTTGTGGGTTCATTCCCCACGGGGGGACCAGGATGAATATGTATGAACTTTCCAATTTGTAAGTCGCTCTGGATAAGAGCGTCTGCTAAAATGACTTAAATGTAAATGTTAATATTGGCAGCATTTGCATTCAATGCCTAGTGCAGTCAAAAAATGTTTTATAATATATTTCCACACTATGAGGTTTGAATAATACTGTGAAATTCAAAAAATTATGACAATGCCCTTTTAGTGTAAAAGCTTTTTTGAAAATTGGCTGATTTGGTGGGATGGAGTTTGTGGTGACATCACCAGGCAGTAAATAAGTTAATAGACCAATAAGAAAGATCTTTCCAATTTCTCTGCCAATAACAGCTAGTTTTTTCCATTTTAATTGAAAACAATTACAATAAGGTACTTAATTGTTACCCAGAAAGGATTTGATTTTGAGATAAAAAATAAAAAAACAGCTGCATTGAAGCTTTAAGATTAATGTGAAGTTAACCCGAGATTGTCTTGTTCATAATGATCTCTTAAGAAGGGTGGTTCCATGCAGACTGTGTCCTTGCAGTTCAGGGTGATCTTTTGAAATGTGGATATTCAGTCCTTCAAAAGGTGCATCGATTATCATCGATGATTTATATTTTAAAAATGGTTTGTAATCCTCTTCCAGGAGAACTTGGGCAAGCTGATGACCAACTTGAGGAGCACTCATCCTCACTTTGTGCGCTGCCTGATCCCCAACGAGTCAAAGACTCCAGGTACAAGAAATATAGAGTTAAATATTATACACTACGGGTCACCTACTCATTCAAGGGTTTTTGTAAATTTTTTAAAACTATTTTCTACATTGTAGAATAATAGTGAAGACATCAAAACTATGAAATAACACATATGGAATCATGTAGTAACCAAAAAAAGTGTTAACAACTTATTCAAGGTGAGTGTCCCATCCGCAGGACAGTTGAGCTAACGTAGGCTAATGTGATTAGCATGAGGTTGTAAGAAACAAAAAAAAATTGGGCAGAAACCTTAAATTCTTGTTAATCTAACTGTACTGTCCATTTTACAGTAGCTATTAGAGTGAAAGTATACCATCCTATTGTTTGAGGAGAGTGCACAATTATGAACTTGAAAATGTATGAATAAAACAATTAGGCACCTTTGGGCAGTCTTGATACAACATTTTGAATAGATATGCAAGATTTCATAAGATCACTCTAAAACTTTGCACATACGGTGCTTCCATCTAGTGGCCAAAGTCTAAATTGCGTCTGGGCTAAAATAATTAATTATGCCCTTTCTCTTGTATTTCAAAGATGGTACAAAAAGAAATACAAAAAAAATTGTTTTTTCTTTGTATTATCTTTTACCAGATCTAATGTGTTATATTCTCCTACATTCCTTTCACATTTCCACAAACTTCAAAAGGTTTCTTTTCAAATGGTACAAGCTACAGGCAGTTAGATTTAGGTATATCATTTTAGGCGAAAATTGAAAAAAAGGGGGCGGATCCTTAACAAATTAAAATATATTTTATATTTGAGAGTCTTCAAATAGCCACCCTTTGCCTTGATGACAGCTTTGCACTCTCTTGGTATTCTCTCAACCAGCTTCACCTGGCATGCTTTTCCAACAGTCTTGAAGGAGTTCCCACTTATGCTGAGCACTTGTTGGCTGCTTTTCCTTCACTCTGCGGTCCGACTCATCCCAAACTATCTCAATTTGGTTGAGGTTGGGTGATTGTGGAGGCCAGGTCATCTGAAGCAGCACTCCATCTCTCTCCTAATTGGTAAAATAGCTCTTACATCACCTGGAGGTGTGTTGAGTCATTGTCCTGTTGAAAAACAAATTATATTCCCACTAAGCCCAAACCAGATGGGATGCCGTATCGCTGCAGAATGTTCTCTTTGCTTATTTGAGCATTTCTTGCCATAATTGGTCTTTTACCAAATAGGGCCATCTTCTGTATACCTCCCTACCTTGTCACAACACAACTGATTGGCTCAAACGCTTTTCGAAGGAAAGAAATTCCATAAATGAACTTTTAAGAAGGCACACCTGTTAATTGAAATGCATTCCAGGTAACTACCTCATGAAGCTCCCAAGTGGCGCAGTGGTCTAACACACTCCAGTACCTGGTTTGAATACAGCCTGCATCACATCTGGCTGTGATTGCGAGTCCCATAGGGCCACAATTGGCCCAGTGTCGTTGGGGTAGGTTGTCATAGTAAATAAGAATTTGTTCTTAACTGACTTGCCTAGTTAAATAAAGGTTAATAAATAAGACACTGATTGAGAAAATGCCAAGAGTGTTCAAGGCAAACATGAGCTATTTGAAGAATATAAAATATATTTTGATTTGTTTAACACTTTTTTGGTAACTACATGTGTGTTATTTCATAGTTTTGACATCGTCAATATTATTTTACAATGTATAAAATAGTAAAAATAAAGAAAAACCCTTAAATGAGGTGTTCTTTTGGCCGGTAGTGTATGTATTCAGTAAAGTATCAGTAAACATTAATGAGACAAATCTTGAACCTGTTTTTGAGTATTAAAAGAGACTTGGTTTGTTTTTCCAGGTCTGCTGGGGAACTTCCTGGTTATTCAACAGGTCAGGTGTAACGGAGAGTATCAGGATCTGAAGGAAGTCTTGCTCTCTCAAAACCAAGCAGGGTCAGGCCTGGTTGGTCCCTGGGTGGGAGAAAAGATGCTGCTGGAAGTAGTGTTAGATGGCCAGTAGGAGGCACTCTTTCCTCTGTTTTAAGGTGAGCCCAATGTGCCAGGGCAGTCAAATAGGTGTCCTGCCTCTGAGGTCATAATAATAATTAATGTAACGGTGTTATTACTACTAATTACTACTACGTCTACTGGCTAAATGTCTGATCTGGCACTTATATTGTCATGGCCACCTAATCATCTCCAAAAAATGTACTTTTCCGTGCTGGTCCCCCGCACGCACACACAAAACTGAAAAAAATATATATTCTAAGTGTTTTTCCCAGCATCAGAATATGCTACCTTTACGTAATATAACCAACCTATTTCAACTTGACATATGTTAAGCATGTCTCCTCATTCAGGTATAAAGTACTGAATGCCAGTGTCATCCCCGAAGGCCAGTTCATGGACAACAAGAAGGCTTCTGAGAAGCTGCTTGGGTCCATTGATGTGAAGTTTGGACACACCAAGGTCAGTCAAATACCCCCAGCAAAAGCTGACAAAACACAACTTTAATTATATTTTAACCCCTTACCATTCAACATCTCTCCAGTTAATCATCATGTGATACTTTCTTCTTCATTAAGCTAATATAAAAAGGTAGAGAAACATTCTACTGTTATTTTCTTCAAAGTCATACACCACAGGTAAAGAAGAGAAACTACATTTATTAACCTGTGCATTGTGGATATTTTAAATTACCAATAATGAGGAGAGACAAGGTCACTCACCAATCAGGATATTAACTTTATTAAAATAACTTAACCGATAAGGGAGCTGGTCACAATACCCACACAAAAATGGATAGAGAGCGCCCACTGAGTGAGCCTCTGGGTTATATACCGTCTCAGGATAGGTGCAACCTCAGAGATGACGTGGTTCCAAACACCATCCTCACACAGCACTTGGCCTCCAGTACAAAGAACTTGTTTGTTCAGTACTAAGAACACCTTTCGTTACTTAGACTGACGCACAGACACTGTGGAGACAACTGATTGGTTCCCCGCTACTCATGCCATCCCTTCACATGGTTTGCAATAGGTAAAGACACATATTCACATATGTTCCGTTTTGACCTCCTTTGCCCTATTCTCTTTCTGATATTCTGCATAGCAACATGTGGTAGACAAGCCTGACTTCTCCCCTGTCTGGACCCCTGGTGACTGAGGCCCATATGAGGGAGGAAGTGCAGCTGCCAACATCCGTCTGAAGGGATACATTCTAATAAGAGTTCAATCATATAAGCATATTATGCAGATTATCTATGTTACTTAGCGAATTCTGATTCTCCTACCACATGTGTTACAGTGGTTGCAGTTCTGTATCACTTTACATTATTCATCTACAACTGCACAAAACCTTTCAACTTATGAACACACTATCCCATGGTCTGTGGTGATTTCCCCCTCTGTTGATCCAACCCTTTCTATCTGTTACCATCTGACTGTGGTTCCATTGACCATGTTTACCTGTGGCTCAGGTGTTCTTCAAAGCCGGTCTGCTGGGGGTCCTGGAGGAGATGAGAGATGAGAAGCTGGCCTCTCTGGTCGGCATGGTCCAGGCTCTCAGCCGTGGATTCCTCATGAGGAGAGAGTTCACCAAGATGATGGAGAGGAGGTGAGGAATAGTAGGCATCTTGGCACAACTTCCTATGAACCACCTGTATGTAAGGAATTATTATTATTTTTTAAATTTTTATTTCACCTTTATTTAACCAGCTAGGCAAGTTGAGAACAAGTTCTCATTTACAATTGCGACCTGGCCAAGATAAAGCAAAGCAGTTCGACACATACAACAACACAAAGTTACACATGGAGTAAACAAACATACAGTCAATAATACAGTAGAAAAAGTCTACATACAATGTGTGCAAATTAGATAAGAAAAGGGAGTTAAGGCAATATATAGACCATGGTGGCGAAGTAATTACAATATAGCAATTAAACACTGGTATGGTAGATGTGCAGTAGATGAATGTGCTAATTAGAAATACTAGTGTGCAAAGGAGCAAGATAAATAAATAAATACAGTAGGGGATGAGGTAGTTGGATGGGCTATTTACAGATGGGCTATGTACAGGTGCAGTGATCTGTAAGCTGCTCTGACAGCTGGTGCTTAAAGCTAGTGAGAGAGGTAAGTGTCTCCAGTTTCAGTGATTTTTGTAGTTCGTTCCAGTCATTGGCAGCAGAGAACTGGAAGGAAAGGCGGCCAAAGGAGGAAATGGCTATGGGGTGACCAGTGAGATATACCTGCTGGGGAGCGTGCTATGGGTAGGTGCTGCTATGGTGACCAGCGAGCTGAGATAAGGCGGGGTTTTACCTACCAGGGACTTGTAGATGACCTGGAGCCAGTGGTTCTGGCAATGAGTATGAAGCGAGGGCCAACCAACGAGAGCGTACAGGTCGCAGTGGTGGGTAGTATATGGGGCTTTGGTGACAAAACGGGTGGCAATATGATAGACTGCATCCAATTTGTTGAGTAGAGTGTTGGAGGCTATTTTGTAATTGACATTGCCGAAGTCGAGGATCGGTAGGATGGTCAGTTTTACGAGGGTATGTTTGGCAGCATGAGTGAAGGATGCTTTGTTGCAAAATAGGAAGCCAATTCTAGATTTAATTTTGGATTGGAGATGCTTAATGTGAGTCTGGAAGGAGAGTTTGCAGTCTAACCAGACACCTAGGTAYTTGTAGTTGTCCACATATTCTAAGTCAGAACCCTCCAGAGTAGTGATGCTGGACGGGCAGGCAGGTGCGGGCAGCGATCGGTTGAAGAGCATGCATTTAGTTTTACTTGTATTTAAGAGCAGTTGGAGGCCACGGAAGGAGAGTTGTATGGCATTAAAGCTCGTCTGGAGGGTAGTTAACACTGTGTCCAAAGAAGGGCCAGAAGTATACAGAATGGTGCCGTCTGCGTAGAGGTGGATCAGAGACTCACCAGCAGCAAGAGCGACATCATTGATGTATACAGGGAAGAGAGTCGGCCCAAGAATTGAACCCTGTAGCACCCCCATAGAGACTGCCAGAGGCCCGGACAACAAGCCCTCCGAATTGACACACTGAACTCTATGGGAGAAGTAGTTGGTGAACCAGGCGAGGCAATAATTTCAGAAACCAAGGCTGTTGAGTCTGCCGATAAGGTGGTGATTGAGTCGAAAGCCTTGGCCAGGTCAATGAATACGGCTGCACAGTATTGTCTCTTAACGATGGCGGTTATGATATCGTTTAGGACCTTGAGCGTGGCTGAGGTGCACCCATGACCAGCTCTGAAACCAGATTGCATAGCGGAGAAGGTACGGTGGGATTCGAAATGGTCGGTAATCTGTTTGTTAACTAGGCTTTCGAAGACTTTAGAAAGGCAGGGCAGGATGGATATAGTTCTGTAGCAGTTTGGGTCAAGAGTGTCTCCCCCTTTGAAGAGGGGGATGACCGCAGCTGCTTTCTAGTCTTTGGGAATCTCAGACGACACGAAAGACTTGTTGAACAGGCTAGTAATAGGGGTTGCAGATTTCTGCAGATCATTTTAGAAAGAAAGGTTCCAGATTGTCTAGCCCGGATGATTTGTAGGGGTCCAGATTTTGCAGCTCTTTCAAAACATCAGCTAACTGGATTTGGGAGAAGGAAAAATGGGGGAGGCTTGGGCGAGTTGCTGTGGGGGGTGCAGGGCTGTTGACCGGGGTAGGGGTAGCCAGGTGGAAAGCATGGCCAGCCRTAGAAAAATGCTTATTGAAATTCTCAATTATAGTGGATTTATCGGTGGTGACAGAGTTTCCTATCCTCAGTGCAGTGGGCAGCTGGGAGGAGGTGTTCCTATTCTCCATGGACTTTACAGTGTCTCAGAACTTTTTTGAGGTTGTGTTACAGGAAGCACATTTTTACTTGAAAAATCTAGCCTTGGCTTTCCTAACTGCCTGTGTATATTGGTTCCTAACTTCCCTGAAAAGTTGCATATCTCAGGTGCTGTTCGATGCTAATGCAGAACGCCACAGGATGTTTTTGTGCTGGTCAAGGGCAGTCAGGTCTGGATAGAACCAAGGTCTATATCTGTTCCTGGTTCTAAATTTCTTGAATGGGGCAAGATGGTGAGGAAGGCACTTTTAAAGAATAACCAGGCATCCTCTACTGACGGGATGAGGTCAATATCCTTCCAGGATACCCGGGCCAGGTCGATTAGAAAGGCCTGCTCGCTGAAGTGTTTTAGGGAGCGTTTGACAGTGATGAGAGGAGGCAGTTTGATCACAGGCCCATTACGGATGCAGGTAATGAGGCAGTGATCGCTGAGATCTTGGTTGAAAACAGCAGAGGTGTATTTGGAGGGCAAGTTGGTTAGGATGACCTATGAGGGTGCCCGTGTTTACGGATTTGGGGTTGTACCTGGTAGGTTCATTGATAATTTGTGTGAGATTGAGGGCATCAACCTTAGATTGTAGGATGTCCGGGGTGTTACGCATGTCACAGTTCAGGTCACCTAGCAGCACGAGTTCTGAAGATAGATTGGGGACAATCAATTCACATATGGTATCGAGGGCACAGCTGGGGGCTGAAGGGGGTCTATAACAAGCTGCAACGGTGAGAGACTTGTTTCTAGAAAGGTGGATTTTTAAAAGTAGAAGTTCAAGTTGTTTGGGTACAGACCTGGATAGTAAGACAGAACTCTGCAGGCTCTCTCTGCAGTAGGTTGCAACACCATCCCCTTTGGCAGTTCTATCTTGTCGGGAAATATTATAGTTAGGGATGGAAATTTCAGGGTTTTTGGTGTTCTTCCTATGCCAGGATTCAGACATGACTAGGACATCCGGGTTGGCGGAGTGAATACTAACATTAGCTGGTTCAAATCAAATCAAATGTTATTTGTCACGTATACATGGTTAGCAGATGTTAATGCGAGTGTAGCGAAATGCTTGTGCTTCTAGTTCCGACAATGCAGTAATAACCAACGAGTAATCTAACCTAACAATTTCACAACAACTACCTTATACACACACAAGTGTAAACGGGATGAAGAATATGAACATAAAGATATATGAATGAGTGATGGTACACAACGGCATAGGCAAGATGCAGTAGATGGTATCGAGTACAGTATATACATATGAGATGAGTAATGTAGGGTATGTAAACATATAAAAGTGGCATTGTTTAAAGTGGCTAGTGATACATTTTTTACATCAATTTTTCCATTATTATAGTGGCTGGAGTTGAGTCAGTATGTTGGAAGCAGCCACTCAATGTTAGTGGTGGCTGTTTAACAGTCTGATGGCCTTGAGATAGAAGCTGTTTTTCAGTCTCTCGGTTCCTGCTTTGATGCACCTGTACTGACCTCACCTTCTGGTTGATAGCGGGGTGAACAGGCAGTGGCTCRGGTGGTTGATGTCCTTGATGATCTTTTTGGCATTCCTGTGACATTGGGTGCTGTAGGTGTCCTGGAGGGCGGATAGTTTGGCACAGGTAATGCGTTGGGCACCACCGTCTGGAGAGCCTTGTGTTTGCGGGCAGTGTAGTTGCCGTATCAGGCGGTGATACAGCCAGGGGCGAAAATCTGATATCAACCTTGGAGGGGACAATTACATTACATTTTCTCAAGAGCAATTCCTGAGGGGGACACCAAAAGTAGTGCTGTAACACAGCCTACGTTGTAATATGTTAAATGTATATTGAGGGACCATAATCACTACTACTGGATAATTGTTAGGTACAGTAGTTAACTGAAGGGTTGTCCCAACTTGTTTAAATCATTATAATAMTACTACTAATAATAGTTATAGCAGTGTTCCTTATCAGTCCAGTATGTATGCAGGTATTCGTAGTTACAACCAGCAATATCAAGAAAGGCCAGTAGGCGGCAATGGTACTGTACACTGTMTGGGAGCAGTTTTCATAAATACAATGAACATGGTGTGATCTCATCGTAAAAAATCTCCATTGAGAACCATCACAAAGTTGGTCTCCGTATTGAATTGACCTTTTAATTTGACTTTGTGATACATTTATATAGTCATTAAATATGTGCACCTGGCCTGAGTCTACTACAATATCTTTACAAGAACAAAAAGCTTAAAATAAGTGTCAGGTTTTGGCCAAGACTGTTCGGGTTTTGGTCACTAGATGTCCCCATTGCACCTTTTTTGTACCTTTTGTTTTTCTTGCTCTAATTATTGTTTGCACCTGTAGGTCATTCCCTTGTTAGTATTTAAACCCTGTGTGTTCCTTAGTTCCTTGCTCAGTGTTTGTAAGTTAGCACCCAGCCCCAGCCCAAGCCTTGTTTTATTCAGAGATTTCTCTTGTTGAATTTTCCAGAGGTTCTCTGGTTTAGTTCTTGTGTATTATTTGAGTAGTCTTTTGAGGTTTGTTTTTCCCTGCTGTTTTTTACCACTTTGTGGAGTTTCTTTTGTATTTTGGAGGATTTCCATTTTGTGGCTTTATTTTTGGACATTGTGGATTTAGTTTCTTTGCCTGAAGATTTTGTTCTTTATTAAACCACCATCTCTAGTACTGCTGTGTCTGCCTCATCTTCTGGGTTCTGACGATTATTAGTGACTGTTTCTCGCACCGGGTCCTGACAATAAGTACAGTTCTAAAAGCAAAATAACTACTTCAATGAAAAACCCAAATAAATCAAACAAAATATCCTTCAGTCAGTGTCTCAACTCTTCAAACAGCAGCTATGGACAAGTATGTCACACAAAGTATGCAATTTTAAATAAAATAACATGAAATAAATAATTTGTAAGTGTACTGTCATGTACTAAAAACTGAAAACTACTAAACAAAAGAACAAATATCAATTACACCAGGGGTTCTCAAACAGGGGTCCATAGACTAATTGCAAGGTGTCCGTGAAATAAAAAAGTGTAATGAATGTAGTCAGTACCACAAGGTTTCCAGTAAGTTTACATATAATATAGAGTGGGTGGTGGTCCCTGAGGACCGCTGAAAACCTTGCCTGCCTTGCCTCAAAATATGCAGGGGTTCCAGTACCCAAAAAAGGTTGAGAACCACTGCTATACACACTACTGAACAAAAGAACCGAACATATGTTTGCGGGTTTCAATGGATCCAACAAATTGCTGGCCGATATTTTCCCTCTTGAGACTGTCCAGCCTGTCTTTATGTACATTACAGACAACTACGCCGTTCAGTCTCTCTTGGCCCATGCTAGCCYGTARCCAAGTCTTYAAYCTGCGGAGTGCACTGAAACTCCTCTCAGCCTCACATGAAGACACTGGCACCACARACAAAATTCTGATCAGCACCTCAACTTGGTCAAACAACCCCCGCACCTCCACTGGAAGCCTCCTGAGGACCTCTGCTGCCTCTCCACTGCTGCTACARGGGTATTTGTTGTGAAAGAGAGGGATCTRCACTGAAAGAGAATCTATGTTCAGCTCAGGGTACTGATCTAGAGACTCATCCAACTCCCCCGTGAGAAGCGCTCTTTCCAACTTTTGCAGGACGTTTAGACTGTCCTGGTCAAAACGGTCGCCAAACTGAACCTCCACCATCCAACACTTAAAAAAATTCTGCCCTATAGTGATCCACTGCTTTGCCAGCAAATCGTCTTGAGTGCGTCTCAATGGATTCAATGGATTCAATAGAGTCAATCAAAGTTGTTGCTTTCTCATACAGTGCAAGGTAGCTTTCGTCATTTCTCTTGCCCCTAAGAGATGACCGCACACACTCGACTGCAGCCTGCATACCAGAGACAGTCTGAGTTTTCTTCTGCAGTGAAATGTTTAGACATTCAAGCTCTCCAAGAACAGCAGAGGCAAGTGTGAGGCCCAACACAGTCTTGCCTTTGCTGAAGTGCTTGAATAAGCCACTGGCAGTTGAAGCTGTCTTGGATGCAGTTTTTGCCATCTCCTCTAGGCTGCTGAGTACCCGCTCATACTGCCCTAGCACAGCTCTAATGGCAGTATTCCACACAGTCCACCTTGTTGGACATAGGGGTTTCAGGGTGGTCAGATTTGTATCTTCGGACGTGGCAATTGATTCAAACATGCTCTTAAACTTTCCTGACTGGCCATAGAGGACACCTAACTGATGGACCCAAGAAAGGGAATCCCGGATCAGTGGGGAGGCTGAGCAGCCAGCCTGTGTAATCAGATTTACACAGTGTGCTCCACAATGCACATAGAGGGCTAATGGCTGCTGCCTCCTCACAATTGCCTGTGCACCTGTGTATTTTCCTGCCATGTTTGAGGCACCATCGTAACTCTGCCCACGTAAGCCAGACATGGGCAGATTGAGCCTCAACAACACATCAGTTGCCACTTTCGCAATGCCCTCGCCTGTTGTCCCCGACACCCTGTATAGCCCAATAAACTCCTCGTGAGGGACAGGTCATGGTCAACATAACGCAGACAGACACTCTCCTGTTCAGCACCAGAGACATCTTGAGTACCATCAACAATTAATGAAAATTGTACAATCGGAAGAGACCTAATCTCAGCTGCAATGCCTCGAATGACTGTATTGGCCATGATGTTCAGAATTTCATTCTGTGCTTTGGGGCCTGTGTACATTGGGGTACGCTCTGTTAACCACTTCAGTAAAATGGGATCATCCTCTTCTGCCCTGAGTTTCAAAAGCTGGTATAAATTCCCACTGTCATCCGTGTGGCCTCTAAAGGCTTGTCCCTGTCTTACTACATGCCGCACCRAACTAACAATTTTCATCAAGCAATGCCTTGCGTCCTCCTGCTGTTTACCCCACGCGCTGGATAACTGGACACTGATTGGATTTAGCTGGTGTGCTGTTACAGTTACAAAGTGGTGGTGGGTTTGGCAGTTTTGATGTGCTGTGAATTTTTCAATGGCTTTTCTCCAGTTCCTAAATCCTGCACTAATGAAGGCAGCATCTGCTCTTTGGCCAAAAGATGGCTGGCTTGAAAACCCTTGGCTMCAGTGAAAACAYAACACTCCTTTTATTGATGGATTATAATGTAGCCAAGGGAAATCGCGAAACCATCTCTCTTGAAACRTCAACACTCTGTTGGCAAGAGTTTGCGGTTCTATAAATTGTGGGTGTGGCTGATATGGTTTTGTGCCATCACTGAGGTAACTGGACAATGCTGTGCCACTGTCCCCTATACTGGTGCTGCTGGCAACAAGGGTGACACCTGGTCCTGCCGTGGCTGTGACATTGTTCTCTGAAGTCTCTCTCCCTGGCTCTTTCCCTTTCACCACCCTTACTGACTCACAGTCTGTCTCCTAGAAAAGAAATAAGGTGTTTGCTGTACTCCTAACTACCGGTACCCAAAACTACACAATTGATCACAACAGCAATACCATTGCCDTAAACAAATCTTAGTTTAGTCACCAGTTTAAGTTGAGTGGGGGTATCCATGGCATTTTCCAATTATGTCCCTATTTTACAAATCAAAAAAATGGAGAACCTTTCATAATGTTGCCAAACAAASACTCAACAAACTTACCTGAKACTCCCTGTCTCTGCCAATCTGTCCCTGCMYATCTGTCCCCRGCTCTGCTGTCTGTGTGCCATCTGTTGCCTGCTCTGCCTAATGACATCATTGTGAAACATTTCCATTAGCATTTCACTTCTTTCTTATGAACATTTTATCAACTCGTCTTTGAGATATTAGGCTACTAGAGTTCTTACTTTGCGTTTTGGTGTACTGAAAAATACTCAGATGTCCGTCTTTTTACTTTTTTCTGACATGTTTCTACCTGGCTGGCTGGCTGGCCGGTCTAGCTGCACACACACACATTTACACAACACATGCTGCAACGGTTTGAAATTTTAACATAGTTTGTTTCATATTGGCAGGCTTCCARCAATAGCTGAATTTGCAAAGCTAGCGAGCACCAATTCCGTTTCTGTGGTGTTTGCTATAATCTTTGCTACCTGGTTAAATAAAGGTGAAAAAAATAAAAAAATTCACTAGCGACAATTTMGCTTTTGCAACGAGACCATTAAATATATTTAAGACAATGGTATAAGAGAGTGTAGTTCTGTTCAGTTTGGACTTCAGTTTATCGCTAACCTTATCACAGGGACTTTGAAGCACTACAGCTGCATGCTAATCTTGGAATAAACTGACGATAGCAAATATTCCATCTTTGACGACGCCACATAAATGGAATAGGTACTAGCTAGCTTGATAGTTAATGTTTGCTTTAGTTTGCGCGCTAGCTCTGCAAATTCAGCTAGTGTGTGAACCCTGCAACATTAAAAAAATATATACATTGCTATGGCGCGATTGACTGGATTACCTCACGTCAGTTACGTACATTGAGTGCCTTTCGGACAGTAGATACGAACCCTCTATTACCTTGCAAGCTAAAGAACTGGCAGTGGATCAAATCATTGTGAGGCAAAGGGCGGGGGGGTCGCAATCTTGCGAAACTTAAAAACGCGCTATTAAGTGTCTATAATCAGCACAAGTGCTTTCATTGCGTATTATTAATATTATTGAAATTACATAGTTATGTTTACAGTGATAGATTGGGGGGGACAAATCATATTTTTCCCAGGATGGGGGGATCGTGTCTCCCCCGTCCCCCCTGGGATTTCCGCCTATGGATACAGCCAGACAGGATACTTTCAATTGTGCATCTAAAAGTTTGTGAGGGTTTTAGGTGACAAGCCAAATTTCTTTAGTCTCCTTAGGTTGAAGAGGCTCTATTGCGCCTTCTTCACCAGACTATCTGTGTGGGTGGTCCATTTCAGTTTGTCAGTGATGTGTACGCCAAGAAACTTGAAGCTTTCCACCTTCTCCACTGCGATCACATCGACGTAGATAGGGGGGTGCACCCTCTGCTGTTTGTTGAAGTCCACGATCATCTCCTTTGTTTTGTTGACGTTGAGTGAGAGGTTGTTTTCCAGGCACCACACTCCTCACCTGCTCCCAGTAGGCTGTCTCGTCATCGTTGGTAATCAAGCCTACTAGTGTTGTGTCATCTGCAAACTTGATGATTGAGTAGGAGGCGTGCTTGGCCATGCAGTCATGGGTGAACAGGAAGTACAGGAGGGGGCTGAGCACGCACCCTTGTGGGGCCCCAGTGTTGAGGATCAGTGGGGTGGAGGTGATGTTTCCTATCTTGACCACCTGGGGGCGGCCCATCAGGAAGTCCAGGACCCAGTTGCACAGGGCGGGGTTCATACCCAGGGCCTCGAGCTTAATGATGAGCTTGGAGGGTACTATGGTATTGAATGCTGAGCTATAGTCAATGAACAGCATTCTTACATAGTTATTCCTCTAGTCCAGATGGGATAGGGCAGTGTGCAGTGTGATGGCGATTGCATCGTCTGTGGATCTATTGAGGCGGAAAGCAAATTGAAGTGGGTCTAGGGTGGCAAGTAAGGTCTCGAGGTGATATGATCCTTGACTTGTCTCTCAAAGCACTTCATGATGACAGAGGTGAGTGCTACGGGGCGATAGTCGTTGAGTTACCTTTGCCTTCTTGGGAACAAGAACAATGGTGGCCCTCTTGAAGCATGTGGGGACAGCAGACTGGGATAGGGACTGATTGTATATGTCCGTAAACACATCAGCCAGCTAGTCTGTTCATGCTCTGAGGATGCTGCTAGGGATGCCGTCTGGGCCGGCAGCCAACCGAGGATTAACACGTTTAAATGTTTTACTCACGTCGGCCACGGAGAAGGAGAGCCCACAGTCCTTGGTAGTGGGCTGTGTCGGTGGCACTGTGTTATTCTCAAATTGTGCGAAGAATGTGTTAAGCCAGTCCGGAAGCAATACGGTCTCGGCGACGTGGCTGGTTTTCCTTTTGAAGTCCGTGATTGTCTATAGTCCATGCCACATACGTCTCATGTCTGAACCGTTGAATTGCGACTCCACTTTCTCTCTATACTAACATTTAGCTTGTTTGATTGCCTTGCAGAGTGAATAACTACACTGTTAATATTCTGCCATTTTACCAACTTGAGTTTCTGCCTATAGGACGGGAGGAGCAAGATGGAGTCGTGGTCAGATTTTACCGAAAGGAGGGCGGGTCTTGTAAGCATCCCAGGAGTTTGACTAGCAATGGTCGAGAGTCTTAGTAGCGTGACCCTGACCAAACCAAATAGAGACATCAAAAGGATCTCTAAGGTCAGGGCGTGACAGTAGCGTGAGTAGTACAGTCAACATGTTGATAGAACTTCGGCATCCTAGTCCTCAGATTTGCTTTGTTAAAATCCCTACAAAACAAATGCAGCCTATCCTCAGGATATGTGGTTTCCAGTTATAAAATCCAGTGAAATTCCAGTGAAATTCCAGTGAAATTTCTCAAAAGGTGCTTTATCACTAGCCCCCACCTTTTTTCCTCACCCAGGCAAGATGTGAAATGTGCAGGGGTACCAGGTAATAACATAGCTATATACAAGAGGTATCAGTACCGAGTCATGTTACCAGTACAGAGTCAATGTGCAGGGGTACCAGGTAATAACATAGCTATATACAAGAGTTATCAGTACCGAGTCATGTTACCAGTACAGAGTCAATGTGCAGGGGTACCAGGTAATAACATAGCTATATACAAGAGGTATCAGTACCGAGTCATGTTANTATATACAAGAGGTATCAGTACCGAGTCATGTTAACAGTACAGAGTCAATGTGCAGGGGTACAAGGTAATAGCATAGCTATATACAAGACGTACCAGTACTGAGTCAATGTGCAGGGATATGAGGTAATATCATAGCTATATACAAGACGTACCAGTACTGAGTCAATGTGCAGGGATACGAGGTAATATAATTGTTATATACAAGACGTACCAGTACTGAGTCAATGCGCAGGGGTACGAGGTAATATCATAGCTATATACAAGACGTACCAGTACTGAGTCAATGCGCAGGGGTACGAGGTAATATCATAGCTACATACAAGACGTACCANACGAGGTAATATCATAGCTATATACAAGACGTACCAGTACTGAGTCAATGCGCAGGGGTACGAGGTAATATCATAGCTACATACAAGACGTACCAATACTGAGTCAATGCGCAGAGATATGAGGTAATTGAGGTATATATATACATATAATAAAGTGGAAAAAAGTTAGATAATAAACAGTGCAGCAGCATACAGTCCCATTCAAACGTTTGGACACACCTACTCATTCAAGGGTTTTTCTTTATTTTTACTATTTTCTACATTGTAGAATAATAGTGAAGACATCACAACTATGAAATAACACATATGGAATCATGTAGTAACCAAAAAAGTGTTAAACCAATCAAAATAGACACCCTTTGCCTTGATGACAGCTTTAAACACTCTTGGTATTCTCTCAACCAGCTTCATGAGTTAGTCACCTGGAAGCATTTCAATTAACAGGTGTGCCTTGTTAATTTGTGGAATTTCTTTCCTTAATGCGTTTGAGCCAATCAGTTGTGTTGTGACACGGTAGATAGACCTACAGAAGATATCCCTATTTGGTAAAAGACCAAGTCCATATTATGGAAAGAACAGCTCAAATAAGCAAAGAGAAATGACAGTCCATCATTACTTTAAGGCATTAAGGTCAGTCAATCCGGAACATATCAAGAACTTTAAATGTTTCTTCAAGTGCAGTCGCAACAACCGTCAAGCGATATGATGAAACTGGCCCTCATGAGGACCGCCACAGGAAAGAACGACCCAGAGTTACCTCTGCTGCAGAGGATAAGTTCATTATAGTTACCAGCCTCAGAAACTGCAGCCCAAATAAATGCTTCACAGAGTTAATAGACACATCTCAACATCAACTGTTCAGAGGAGACCGTCTGAATCAGGCCTTCATGGTCGAATTGCTGCAAAGAAACCACTGCTAAAGGACACCAATAAGAAGAGACTTGCTTGGGCCAAGAAAGACGAGCAATGGACATTAGACCGGTGGAGATTTTGACTGGTACTGTATATATATGCTTTATGTTGTTGTATTGTATCATCTTTTCAAAACATTTTTTAAATTATATTTGGTTTTATATAATTGACTAAAACTCTATTTTTCTATAAATCTCGTCCCCTTGAAACGAGCCCAAACAAAATAAAACAATCTCCAAAACGGCAAAAAGTACAGTCAAAATAAATTGTGAGCAACACACTGGCTAAAGACGAAACCAGAACCAGAAGTGACGCGGAACACCATATCCTCGCTTGAACAACATCCATGTCAACGTCACCCACACAAACTTCATCAAACTCTTCCTCTGGATGTATCTCAGCAAAGTGAGGGGAGAGGGAAACATCTTTACGCTGTTCAGCAATCAGCTGCTTCCTAGACATCATCTGTTCAGCAATCAGCTGCTTCCTAGACATCATCTGTTCAGCAATCAGCTGCTTCCTAGACATCGAAGTTTCAATTGAAGGGACCCTCCCTTCAGAGGACCTAAAAACTCATTGTTTTAGTGGGAGGGGCATCGGGGGTATACTGGGTGTTTTAGTGGGAGGGGCATCGGGGGTATACTGGGTGTTTTAGTGGGAGGGGCATCGGGTGTTTTAGTGGGAGGGGCATCGAAGAGAAGATATACCCATGATGCCCTCCCACTAACAACCCAGATACCCCGACGCCCTCCACTAAACACCCAGTATACCCATGAGAGCCCTCCATAAAACACCCAGATACCCACGCCCCTCCCACACTAAAAACACCCGTTACCCCCGATCCCTTCCACTAAACACCCAGATACCCATTGATGCCTCCACTAAAACCCAGTATTCCACCCGATGCCCCTCCACTTAAAACACCCAGTATACCCTCGATGCCCTCCACTAACACCAAAACATGTCCACCCACGCCGATGCTCCACAAACGTATACCCATGATGCCCTCCCACTAAACACAGCCCAGTTACCCCCGATCCCCTCCACTAAAACCCAGGTCAACATGATCCCTCCCTAAAACACAGTATACCCAGTGCCCTCCCACTAAAACACCCAGTATAACCCCCGATGCCTCCACTAAACAACCCAGTATACCCGCATGATGCCCTCCCATAAACACCCCAGTATCCCCGATGCCCCTTACAAAACCCAGTATACCCTGATGCCTCCTCATAAAACACCCAGTATCCCTGATGCCCTCCCACTAAAACACCCAGTATATACCCAGATGCCGCTGCCCACTAAAACACCAGTTATACCCGATGCCCTCCCACTAAAACAACCGTTTACCCATGCACCTCCCATACAACCCACAGTTCCGATGATGCCCCTCCACTAAACACCCAGTATAACCCCTCGATGCCCTCCAATAAAACACCGTTATACCCCCCGATGCCCTCCCACTAAACCCCAGTATACCCAT
>NW_019943675.1:60676-71581 GCF_002910315.2 Salvelinus sp. IW2-2015 | reverse complement strand
AACCCCGATGCCCCTCCCTAAAACATCAGTTACCATGCTGGCCGTCCCACTAAAACACCAGCTCGTACCCGATTGCCCCTCCCACCTAAACACCCGTTACCCATGATGCCGCCCTATAAAAACACCCAGTTACCCATGATGCCCTCCAACTAACACATCCGTATACCCGCATGCCCCTCCACTAACACAACCAGTTACCCCCGATGGCCCCTCCCACTGAAACACCCAGTTCCATGTGCCTCCCACTAAAACACCAGTGTACCGCTGATGCCCTACCACTAAAAACCCAAGTATCCATGATGCCCGCCCCTAAAACCAGTATACCCATGCCGCCTTCACCTAAACAACCCAGTTACCCCGACTTCGCCCCTCCCACTTAAACACCAGTATACCCATGATTAGCCCTCCCCACACACCCAGTACATGATGCCTACCCACTAAAACACCCAGTATACCATGATGCCCTCCCCTAAACACCCGTATACCCCGATGCCCCTCCACTAAAACCAGATATACCCATGATTGCCCTCCACAACACCTTATACCATGATGCCCTCCACTAAAACACCCAGCATACCCCCGTGCCCTCCCACTAAAACACCCGTATACCCATGTTGCCCTCCACTAAAACACCCAGTATACCACTGCATGCCTCCACTAAACCAGTATACCCATGATGCCCTTCCACTAAAAACCAGCTTCCCGATGCCCCTCCCACTACAACACCCATATACCCCGGCCCCTCCCACATAACACTACCCAGTGTACCCCGATCACCTCCCACTAACACCACGTTACCCGATGCCCTCCACGCTTAAAACACCCAGTGTACCCATTGATGCCCCCACTAACAAACCCAGTATCCCCGACGCCCTCCTAAACACCAGTTACCCCGATGCCCTCCCACTTAAAAACCAGTTGCCCATCGGTGCCTCCACTAACACCCAGTTCCCCCGACGCCCTCCCTAAACCGTTACCCCGTGCCCCTCCCACTAAAACACACCAGTTCCGATTTGGATGCCCCTCCCTAAACCCAGTATCCCTGATGCCCTCACTAAACCACCCAGCTATACACTTGATGCCCCTTCCACTGTAAAACACATCCAGTATTTCCTAATGTGCCCCTCCCACCTAAACACCAGTATACCCTGATGGCCTCCTTTCCCACTAAACACCCAGTATACCCATGGACTCTCCCACTGAAACAACCCAGTATACCATGATGCCTGCCCACTGAAACACCAGTTATCCATGAGTGACCTCTTCCACTCAAACACCTCGTATATCCCAGATGGCCTCCACTAAACACCCAGTATACCCCGATGCCCCTCCCTAAACACCCATTAGTCCGACTGATGTCCCTCACTAAAACATCCAGTATATGGTCCTGATTCTGCCCCTGGGCGCATAAACCATACCCCATTCTGCCCCTCCCACTAAAAACCCCAGCATGACCCCGACGCCCCTCACCTAAACCAGGTATACCCGATTTGCCCCTCCCACTAAACCCCAGTATACCCCGAATGCCTCCACTAAAACTCCCAGGTATACCATGTGCCCTTCCAACTAAAACACCAGTATACCCCGACGCCCTCCACCTACAAACACCCTAGTTCCTGATGCCCTCCCCATTAAAACACCCAGTATACCCCGACGCACCTCCACTAAAAACAACCCGTATACCCCCGATCCCTCCAGCTAAACACACCCAGTATACCCATGATGCCTCCACTAAACACACGCATATATCCCCCGATTGCCCCTCCACTAAAACACCCAGTATCCCTCGATTGCCCTCCCACTAAACACCAGTATAACCATGATGCCCTCCCACTAAAAACCACAGTTACCCCGATGGCCTCCCACTAAAACACCCAGTAATACCATGATGCCCTCCCACTAAACACCCAGCTATACCCCGACGCCCTTCCCACTAAACACCCAGATATACCATGATCCCTTCCACCTAAAACACAGATACCCCGCCCCTCCACACTAAAACACCCAGTTTACCCCCGATGCCCTCCACTAAAACACCCATATACCCGCATGATGCCCCTCCATAAAACCCAGTATTACCACCGATGCCCCTTCCACTAAACACCCAGTATACCCTCGATGCCTCCTCTCCAATAACACCAGTATTACCCATGATGCCCTCCCACTAAAACAGCCCAGTTAACCCCCGATTGCCTGCCCACTAAAACCAGGTATACCATGATGCCCTCCCCTAAAAACACCCAGTTTACCCATGATGCCTCCCACTAAACACCCGTATACGCATGATGCCCCTCCACTAAAAACCCAGTATACCCCTCCATGCCACCAATAAAAAAGACCCTCCCATAACCCCCCAGCTATCCGATTCTAAAACCCAGTATACCCATGATGCCCCTCCCACTAAAACCCAGTTACCATGATGCCCTCCCACTAAAACACACCAGTATATTCCATGATGCCGCCTCCACTAAAACAACCCAGTATACCCCGATGCCCCTCCCACTAAAACAACCGTTTACCCCGAATGCCCCTCCACTAAACCACACCCGATGCCCTCCACTAAACACCCAGTATACCCCGATGCCCCTCCATCAAAACAACCGTTATACCCCCGATGCCCTCCCACTAAAACAATGAGTTTTTAGGTCCTCTGAAGGGAGGGTCCCTTCAATTAAACTTCGATGTCTAGGAAGCAGCTGATTGCTGGAACAATGATGTCTAGGAAGAGCTGATTGCTGACAGATGATGTCTATGACGAAGCAGCTGATTGCTGAAGATGACTGTCTAGGAAGCAGCTCGATTTGCCTGAACAGATGAATGGTCTGTGAAGCAGCTGATTGCTGGAACAGCGTAAAGATGTTCCCATCTCCCTCACTTTGCTGAGTACATCAGGGAAGAGGTTTTGGAAGTTTGTGTGGGCGACGTTGACAATGGATGTTGTTTAAGCGAGGATATGGTCGTTCGCCGTCACTTCGGCTTCTTGGTTTCGTCTTTAGGACCAGTGTGTTGCCACAATTTATTTTGACTGTACTTTTTGCCTTTTTGGAGATTGTTTTATTCTTGTTTTGGGCTCGTTTCAGGGGCGAGATTTTAGAAAAGAGAGTTTTAGTCAATTTATAAACATATAATTTAAAAATGTTTTGAATAAAGATGATACATACAACAACATAAAGCATATATATACAGTACCAGTCAAAAGCTCCACCGGTCCTAGATGTCCATTGCTGTCTTCTTGGCCAAGCAAGTCTCTTTCGTTATTGGTGTCCCTTTTAGCAGTGGTTTCTTTGCAGCAATTCGACCATGCAGGCCTGAATTCAGACGGTCTCCTCCTGACAGTTAGATGCTTGAGATGTGGTTATTAACTCTGTTGAGCATTATTATGGGCTGGCAGTTACTGAGGCTGGTAATAATAATGAATTATCCTCTGCAGCAGAGGGTACTCTGCGGGTCGTTCTTTCCTGTGAGACGGCCTCATGAGGGCCAGTTTCATCATATCGCTTGACCGGTTGCTTGCGACTGCACTAGAGAAACATTTGTAAAGTTCTTGATATGTCCGGATTGGACTGACCTTTAATGCCTTAAACGTAATGATGGATGTCTTTCTCTTGCTTTTTTGAGTGTTCTTTCCTAATATGGATTGGTCTTTTACGCAATAAGGGGATATCTTCTGTAGGTCTATGCTACCGTGTCAAACACCAACTGATTGGCTCAAACGCATTAAGGAACGAAAATTCCCAAATACAGCACACCTGTTATTGAAAGGCTTCCAGGTTGACTAACTCATGAAGCTGGTTGAAGAGGACCATAACAAGAGTGGTTTAAGCTGTCATCAAGGCAAAGGTGTCTATTTTTGATTGGTTTTAACACTTTTTTTGGTTAACTAACATGCTTCCATATGTTGTATTTGTCATCAGTTGTAGATGGTCCTTCAACTATTATTCTACACTGTACGAAAATAGTAAACATAAAGAAACCCTTGAATTGGTAGGTTGTGTCAAGTTTTGAATGGGATGTATGCTGCTGCCTGTTTTATTATCTAACTTTTTTTCCACCTTTTTAATATTAAATTACTTCATACCTCATATCTCTGCGCATTGACAGTATTGGTAGTCTTGTATCGTAGCTAGATTTACTCGTACCCCTGCGCATTGACTCGTACTGGTACGTCTTGTGATATAGCTATTGATATTACCTCTCCTCGCACATGATCGTACTGGTACTCTTGTATATAGCTTATTGGATATTACCATCATATCCCTGCACATTGTACTCAGTACTGGTAATTGATTCAGTACTGGTGACGCTTGTATGTAGCTATGATATTACTTTCATATCCCTGCCACATTGACTCAGTAACTGCGTACGTGTCTTGTATGTAGCCATACATACCTCATATCCCTGCGCATTGCATTCAGTACTGTATGTTTGTATGTATCTTGCATTACTTCGTACCCCTGCACATGACTCCTGTACTGGTAGCGTTGTTATACAGTGGGTGAGAACAGTGTTTGACACTGCTGATTTTGCAGGTTTCCCTAACTTACAAGCGATGTAGGGTCTGTAATTTTTTAAATAGGTAACACTTCAACTGTGGAAAGACGGATCTAAAACACAAATCTAGAAATTCAACATTGTAATGTTTTTAAGAATTAATTTGCTTTATCTGCATGACATCATATTTGTACATCCAGACAAAGCAGAACCTTAATATTTGGTAGCAGAAACCTTTTGTTTGCCAAATTACGAGATCATACGTTTCTTGAGTTCCTTGACCCGTTTGAACACACAGCCAGCAGGGATTTTGGCCACTCTCATCAGACCTTCGCCGATCCTCCAAGATCTCGGGGCTTGTCGCTGCGGCAATACCGGACTTTCAGCTCTCCTCCAAGATTCTATTGGTTTCAGGTCTGGGAGGACTGGCTAAGGCCACTCAGGACCTTGGTGTTCTTACGAGCCACTCCTTAATTTGCCCTGGCTGTGTGTTTTCGGGTCGTTGTCATGCTGGAAGACCGCCACGACACTCATCTTCAAATGCTCTTATGAGGCAGTGGGTTATTGTCCAAGGATCTCGCGAATACCAAATGCCATCCATCCTCCTCAATACGGTGCAGTCTCCTGTCCCCAGCTTTCGCGAAAAGCATCCCCAAGAATGTTTCCACCTCCCATCTTCATGTTTGGGATGTGTTCTGTGGGTTCGTACTCATCCTTTTCTTCTCCAAGAACGGCGATGGGTTTTGACCAAAACGCTACTATCTTGTCTCATCAGACCACATGAACCTTCTCCATTCCTCCTCTGGATTCCTGCAGATGGTTTGGCAACTTCAGAGGGCCTGGACATGCGCTGGCATTGAGCACGGGACCTTGCGTGCGCTGGCAGGATTTTTATCCATGACGGCGTAGTGTGTTACTAATGGTTTTCTTTGGATGTGGTCCAAGCTCTCTTACCCGGTCATGCCAGGTTCCTGCCGTGTATTCTGGTGATCCCTACTTCTCATGACTTGATGCCCCGAGGTGAGATCTTGCCTGGGCCCCAGGCCGGGGTGATTGACCATCATCTGAACTTCTTCCATTTCTCTCAATAATTTTGCGCCAGACAGTTGTTTGCCTTCTACAGCTGCTTGCCTTTTGTCCCTGTAGCCCATCCAGCCTTGTGCAGGTTCTACAAATTTTTATCCCTGATGCTCTTCATCAGCTCTCTGGTCTTGGGATTGTGCAGAGGTTGGAGTCTTTTGATTAAGTGTGTGGACAGGCTGACTTTTATCAGGTCGAGTTCAAACAAGTGCTTCCTACAGGTGTATGAGAAGCGGGGAACAGGAGGGCTTCTTAAAGAAAACTAAATTTCTGTGAGAGCCGGATTTATGGTTGTTAGAGTGATCACAAGACTTATGTCATGCCATAAAATGCTAATTATTACTTAAAATCATACAATGTGATTATCTTGGATTTTTGTTTTAGTTCCGTCTCCCGCAGTTCGAAGTTACTATGATAAAAATTACAGACCCTCAAACATGCTTGGTTAAGTAGGAAACCTGCAAATCGGCCAGTGTATCACAAATGACTTGTTATCCCACTGTAGCCTATCTACATCTACCTCATATACCCTGCACGTTGACTTCAGTAACTGTCGTATTGCATGAGCTATGATATTACTCTATCCTTGCACATTGACTCGTACTGCGGTAGTCTTGTATGTAGCTTATGATATTACCTCGTACCCGCGCATTGACTCAGTACTGGTACGTTTGTATGTAGTATTATCATTACTCGTACCTGCGCATTGATCAGTACTGGTAACGTCTTGTATATAGCTACTTGTATATTCTCGTACCCTGCGCATTGACTCAGTACGGTACGTCTTGTATATAACACTTATATTACCTCGTATCCCTGCACCATTGGACTCAGTACTGGTACTTCTATGTAATAGCTATGCATATTACTTTCATATCTGACATTGACTCAGGATGTACGTCTTGTATCTATGCTATTACTGTGTACCCCTGCACATTGACTCTGTACTGTTAACATGCACTCGGTACTGATACCTCTTGTAATCGCTAGTTATTACTGTACCCCTGCACAATTGACTCTGTACTAGGTAACATGACTCGGTACTGATACCTCTTTGTATATAGCTATTGTTATTACTCGGTACCGCTGCACTTGACTCTGTACTGGTAACATGACTCGGTACTGATAACTCTTTGTTATAGCCTATGTTATTACCTGGTACCCTCCATTGACTTCTGTATGGTAACATGACCTCGGTACTGATACTGCTTGATTATAGCCTATGTTATTACCTGGTACCCTGCACTTGACTCTGTACTGGTAACATGACTCCGGTAACTGATACCTCTGTACTATAGCTATGTTTTACTGGTAACCCAGCCCTGCACATTTCACATCTTGCCTGGGGGAGGAAAAAAAGGTGGGGGTCTGTGAAAGAGCACTTTTTGAGAAATTTCACTGGAATTTTCACTGGGCATGTTCACTGGGATTTTATAACTGGAAACCACATATTCCTGAGTAGGCTGCATTTGTATCTTTTAGGGATTTTACAAAGCAAATCTGCAGGACTAGGATGCCGAGTTCTATCAACATGTTGACTGTACTCTCTACGCTACTGTACGCCCTGGACCCTTAGAATCTCTTTTGGATGTCTCTATTTGGTTTGGTCAGCGGGTCAGCGCTACTAGCTTCAGACCATTGCTGTCAAAACTCCTGGGATCGCTTACAAGAACCCGCCTCCTTTCGGGTAAAATCTGTTTGACCACGACTCCTCTTGTCTACTCCGTCTACTAGGCAGAAACTTCAGTTGGTAATGGCGCAATATTACAGTGTACGTTATTTCACTTGCAAAGCATCAAAACAAGCTTAAAGTGTAGTAACTAGAGAGAAAGTGGCGTCGCAATTCAACGGTTAGCTGAGAACGTAAATGTGGGCATGGACTTAGACAATCACGGGACTTCAAAAGAAAACCAGCCACGTCGCCGAGACCGTTATTGTTTCCGGAGCTGGGCTTAACTTCTTCGCACAATTTGAGATTACACCAGTGCCCGACCAGCCCATACCAAGACTGTGGGTCTCTTCTCCGTGGGCGACGTTGAGTAAGACATTAAACGTGCTTCTATCTCGCTTGGCTCGCGGCCCAGACGTTCCCTAGCGATCCTCAGAGCTGAACGATAGCTGGCTGACTGTGTTTACGGACTAACAATCAGGTCCCCTATCCAGTCCGGGCTGTCCCCAGCTGCTTCAAAGGGCCACCATTGTTACGTTCCCAAGAAGGCAAAGGTTAACTCACGACTATCGGCCGGAGCACTCCTCTGTCATATGAGTGCTTTGAGAGACAAGTCAGGATCATATCACCTCGAGACACTTACTTGCCAACCCTAGACCCACTTCAATTTGCTTTTCCGCCTCATAGATCACAGGACGATGCAATCGCATACACTGCCACATGCCTTCCCATCTAGGACTTAGAGGAATACTATGTAGAATGCTGTTCAATTGACTATAGCTTCAAGCATTCAATACCTTAGTACCTCGAGCTTTCCATTAAGCTACACGCCTGGTATGACCACCGCCCTGTTGCAACTGGGCCTGGCTTCTGGGGGCCGCCCAGGTGGTCAGATAGGAACATCACCTCCCGCCACTGATCTCAACACTGGGGCACAAGGCATCAGGTGCTGTCGCCCCTCTTTATTCCTGTTTACCCATGACGGCTGGCCAAGGCACGCCTCCCTACTCAATCATCAAGTTTGCTGCAGCCAACACTAGTAGCTTTGATACCAACGATGACGAGACAGCTGGGAGCAGGTGAGGGAGTGTTTCGGTTGCCTGGAACCACGCTTCTCACTCAAGTCAACAAAACAAAGAGATGATCGTGGGACTTGAACAACAGCAGGGGTGCACCCCTATCTACGTCGATGTGATCGCAGTGGGAAGGTGGGCTTCAAGTTTCTTGGCGTACAAATCACTGAAATGAATGGACACCACAAGATAGTCTGGTGAAGAGGCGCAAGCGCCTCTCAATAGGGAGACTAAAGTTTGGACTTGTCACCTAAAACCCTAAACTTATTGATGCCAATTGAGTATCCTGTCTGGCTGTATCCAGTAGGGGACATCCCAAGGGGGACGGGGAGACGATCCCCATCCTGGGAAATATTGATTTGCTCCCCCCCATTATCACTGTAAACATACACTATGTAAATTTCATACTATTAATAATCGCAGTGAAAGCACTTGTGTGATTATAGACACTTATAGCGCGCTGTTTAAGTTTCGCACAAGATTCGCGCCCCCGCCCTTGTCGCCTCCCAATGATTTTGAGTCACTGCCAGTTCTTGTAGCTTGCAGGTAATAGAGGGTTCTATCTACTGTCCGAAAGGCACTCAATGTACGTAAACTGACTGAGGTATCCGTCGACGCGCCATAGCCATGTATATATTTTTGTTAATGTTCGGGGTTGCACAACTAGTGAATCTGCAGAGCTACGCGGCAACTAAAGCCAACATTAACTATCAGCTAGTAGTACTATTCCATTTATGTCGGCGTCGTTCACAAGATGGAATATTTGCTATCGGTCAGTTTATTCCAAGCATCTAGCATGCGCTGTAGTGTTCAAGTTCCGGTATTTAAGGTTTAGCGATAACTGAAGTCAACCTGAACAGAACTACACTCTCTTCTCCATATTCTTAAATATATACTTATAGTCTCGTTGCGAAAAGCTAATGTGTGTCGCCTAGTGATCTATTATTTTTCCTTTATTTACAGGTAGCAAGATTATCAGCAAACACAACAGCAAACGGAATTGTGTCGCTAGCTTGCAAATTGCTATTGCTGGAAGCCTGCCATATACCCAAACTATGTTAAAGTTTAAAAACCGTTGCAGCATGTGTTGTGTAAATGTGCTGTGTGATGCAGCTAGACGGGCCAGCCAGCAGCAGGTAGCAACATGTCAGAAACAGAAAGACGGACATTAGTATTTTTCAGTACACACAAGCAATCTCTCTCTGTGGGGGCGGCGGGTTAGTGGGAGGGGCATTGGGTGTTTTAGTGGGAGGGGCATCGGGTGTTTTAGTGGGAGGGGCATCGGGTGCAGGGGTGTCCGTGGGTGGATTTTTTTTATAAATAATTTTTTTTATGGGAGGAAGAAGTTGGTCCAAATTGGGTGTTGGGTACTATATGTATCTAATATGTGAATCCTATAAATGGAGAGGGACAATTTGGGTGCAATCGATTAGTTTAATTTCTCAAAGATCAAATTACATTTCAACAAAATACTGTTGCAGAAATGCTAATCTTATCTTTTCTAACTACAGAAACAGTGACAGAACGACTGATCTATCATATATATATATAGGGTTAACCCTAACCCTAACAGTGACAGAACGACTGATTTGATCTATCGTATATTTTCTGTTTTCAAACCTCAAATAGTTGTTTAAATGTTCTATCCTAAATGCATGTTCAATAGGGTGAAACCTTACAGAACGTTCGACAGAAATGTATTGTGAAGAACGGATATGACAGTCTGTTAGGACATATTATGATAATACATTATATATCTTATTTTTGAGGCTTAGTTTTACACTAATACAGTGGCATGACACTCATGGTTTACAGGCCAAATCAGGCCTGCAAGTAACATTATGCTGGCTTGCAAAGTGATGTGTAGCTGCTAATCCAGCCACTCACACCTTGCATTCAGAATGACTGTCAGGGTTAGGAACATTGATAGAGGAGACTACCTAAGCCATTTTAACTGGAACAATCACTTCAGTAACAGGTGCAATAAATCCAATTAAAATTATTGGATTAGTTTAGAAAAACACAGATATATATATTTTTTAAATCAACCTGCAATAGAGCATGCTGGGAAATATGCTAATGGTACAAAGGTGCCATTTTAGGGCTCCACCACAGTGACAAAGCTGCATAATTCTATTGAGGGTATTGAGGGTGCACAAAATATGTTTGTAGTCTGGGAAACAGAAATGTACCTCCACCTTTTGAGAGCGAGTGGTGTGATGATTGTACCATTCTTTTTAAAATATTGGGTATAAAAATTTACCATTATATTATTTATCCACACATGTACCCTAAAAGTTACCAAACAGTATCATGTTTCATGATGTACATTATTTTGGTACATTATTTTGTACTTTGAGATTGTTGTACCTGCCTTTGTGGAGCGATGGGTAACGACGCTTTGTGGGTGACTGTTGTTGATGTGTGCAGAGGGTCCCTGGTTCGAGCCCGGGTATGGGCGAGGGGACGTACTAACGTTATACTGTTACATTGGTGGCGTGACCCGGATCACTGGTTGCTGCGGAAAAGGAGGAGGTTGAAAGGGGGGTGAGTGTAACGGATGTGAAATGGCTAGCTAGTTAGCGGGTACGC
>NW_019943675.1:55220-60442 GCF_002910315.2 Salvelinus sp. IW2-2015 | reverse complement strand
CATGACCGGAGCACTAGTCGAGGCAAGCTGGAACTAATATCTTTATGACATTCAAGTATTTTCAATTGCAAAATCTTGCATACATGTGAACCCGCTTTTTATATTTGAGACATGTTCTCTAAGTTCCAAACTTATTCCAAAATCTACCTTCTTTTTAGTGAAAAGAAATCCTTGTCAACAACCACTGTAACTATACTTCAACAATTTTACCTCATACTTCCTGAAGAGTGCCCCTCTACCGCATGACATACGAAGGAGTTCGCCCTCACCTACATACTTGTGAAGTATTTGGCCCCACCCTCCATACTCTGAAAGGAGGTGCCCTTACCTCCATACACTACAAGTTGCGCGCCCTCACCTCATACTTCAAGAGTTGCCCTCACCTCATAACCTGAAGATTCGCCCTCACCTCCATACTTCTAATGAAGAGTTGCCCTTACCTCATTACTTCTGAAGGAGTTGCCCCTACCTCCATCCTAAGGAGTTGCCCCTACTACCTACATACTACTGAAGGAGTTGAACCCTCCACCTAACATACTTGTGAAGGATTGCCCTCACCTCATACTTGAAGGATTGGCCCCCACCTCATACTACTGAAGATGGCCCTTACCTCATACTACTGAAGGAGTTGACACACTCACCTCCATACTTTCGCAGGACCGTTACCCTTACCTCAATACTATCTATATTATCTCTCTCTATCTCTCATACTGCTGAAACCCCAACCTCTATTACTTCTGAAGAGTTGCCCTTACCCATTACTCTACTGAAGGATTGCCCTTACCTCATTAACTTCGAAGAAGTTGCCTAACCTCAGAACACCTCATACTTCTGAAGGAGTTGGCCCTTACCTCATGCTTTGCTTAGTTTGATTTGTCACCCTGGTGAAACAGGGTCATTAAACTGTTTAACAGCTCATTACATTTCAGTTCAATGTGTAGTTATTTATCATATACGGAAGATATGTACATGTTTGTGGATGGAGAGACATTCACACCATGCAGACTAAGAGTTTATGACAAGTTATTTTAAAGATCTTGCATGATATACGATCTGCATTTTTGTATTTGAGGGACATGTTTCTCTAAGCTCCAAACTTATTCTGGGGGGGGAGGTGATATTCTGATAACTGCCAGATGTCATTAAGCAGTTGAGTAAACTGTCACTATAAAACTGTCATTGCACATATTTGAAGTATTTTGGGAGGGCCTTGGGACGATTGGACAGTAACACTTGATCCAATACATTTAAGAGTGCTTTAAATGACTCCGTCTGTGCTCGCCAAATAGTTTTATCACCACAGACAGGAGTTTGTCTGACACCCAATGCCTTGGCTCACGTCAGGATTTGTTACACGATACCAATACAGCTAACAGCCAGTTAAAATCTAAAACGAAATGTGAAAATGTTAATTAATGTCACATGCTCTGGCATGGATCCACTAAACAGCCGAGCTCTGCTTATTTTCCAGGTCACATATCTGGCTGCAGATCTATTATAGGGGCCAATGTCAGCAATGCCAGGACATCCTGGTTGACTAATAAGGTCAAAATAATGTGCTGGCCTGCATAAGATCTCTCTGTGGTCCACAGTATAGATTATGAGATCTTTTCAGCAGTGTGAAGTCAATGGAGGGCGAAATGTAATATTAATGTCATACATTTACAAGGATAAACACTTGTATCAAATGGGCAGCTGGTGCATTTTTCAGGAAGCTTTTCAAATCTTTTTTTGAGAACCTTGTGGTCAACTAATAAGCTCAAAAGAATATATTGTATATCTTTACAGATTTCAGCAAGCTTTGCTTTGTTGGCAGGTCTGCTGCCATTTGAGGCATACACCAGATGACTATAAACAGACATAAACCTGATGTGGTCATTAAATGGACCAGTAACTGATCTGCTTCTTTATTATTACACTCTCAAATGTAAAGACAACACAAATTGTAGGAAGACACAGTCAAGGACAAGAAAAGTTAGTCCATAACAGAGAACATCAATAAAACGGTGAATCCCACACCCTCCCTTCAGCTGCAGCTGTTGGAACACAAGCCTCTGTGGGAGCAGGGGACTGGTCTTAGGCAATCCTTAGGAACAGTCAAGTGACAGTCCAATCCCCCAGATGGCCCGACACCAATGATCAATATCTAGATGTGAAACACTTGACATCCCGTCACACAGTTGGACGACTGATTTAACACCAGAAATGTTGACTCAATTTGAATAAAATAAAAAATATCAATCATGACCCCCTCCATCGTTGATTTTTCCTAAATAAGTATATTTAAAACCAGGCACCAAAAGCTAAAATAAAATGTTGCATCTACTCTTGTTTTTGTGTTGATGTTTTTGTATTAAGGTCCATTAATATTAGTATTTTCAAAAAGTAAAAATAAACACCTAATTTTTTAAAATGAAAATGTATATTTGGAGGGGCAGCTTAGATATTCGCCATACTTCTGATTCCACTGCCTACTCCTCATGCTAGAAACGCCGCTCCAACTTCAGAACGTGCGGAATGGTCTGGATCGAGTTGCTTGTAAACAACGTTTTGAAATCTGCTAAACTTTTTACGTTATTTCACTTTTCTCACTCCATCCGTTAACATGGGATTTGACAAGATTCTAAAGCGCCCCATTGGGACATCATCACTTCAAACTGACATTCTCTGTAAGTGAAATCATCAGCTAATAATAATCATCAGCTAATGATTCCACTTTCAACCACTTAGACAAAAAAGCTTTGTCTACTTCTCTGCTACTCAAATCTGGCGTTTGGACAAAAAAATAACATTCGTATCAAAAGTTACAGCAGTTTAAGTAACCGCATCAACATCATTTTCTGTAACATTTTGGCAAACAACGTCTGTTTTGACCACTACCGCAAAAAGTTAGACAAAAAGTTAGAGCGTATGGAATATTCGTCTACTTCTCTGCTATTCATAGCTGTTCCCGCAATCAAAATATTCAATAAGGAATTTACGGTACAGCTGTTTTTGTAACTGCATTACCACGTGTTTTTCAATTACATACCACAACTACACAACTTCTGACCACACAACTTCTGATCACACATTTAACTACTGACCATATCCACACAACTACTGACCACATAACTACTGACCACAACCGCACAACTTCTGACCACACATTTAACTACTGACCGTATCCACACAATTACATACCTCAACCATAAAACAACCATAAAACAACCAAATCTCTCTGATAAATTAAAGAAACAACCAAGAGTGTTGTCTCATCAAATATTAGAAATCAACACATGTCCAGTAAGAATTGTCTTTCAAGTTTCTTGTTACCTACCTTAATGAGCAATAAATTATACATTTGTCATTAAATAATCAAATTCTTTATCTCATGGTATATTAGTACATTGTTTAACAGAATTATCATACTGCAGCATATACTCTTAGCAAACACTTGCATTTTCATATCAGAACATTAGGATATATATTGCAATTGACATTAAATTGATCCACAAGGTCTGCCATGAGAGGTGACTGGATAGTTCCCTTAAGGAAAAGCACCCTTTGTAAATCCTAATTCTCTGTGAGAGCTTCCCATGTCTGGAATACACTGCCATCAGACACACATAACTGCACCACCTATCACACTTTCACAAAAAACACGAAGACATGGCTAAAGGTCAATCAGATTTGTGAACATAATCCCTAGCTGTGTATTGCCTCTTTCCATGTTGTCTGTTGTCTGTAGCTTGTGAGGTGTGGAAACACTTTGTTGCTTTTATGGATTTTGTCTTGTTGCTTTTTGTGCTGTGTTGTTCTGTCTGCATGCTATGTCCTGCTTGTTCTATGCTGCTCTGTCTGCATGCTATGTCTTGCTTGTTCTATGTTGTTCTGTCTGCATGCTATGTCTTGCTTGTTCTATGTTGCTCTGTCTGAATGCTATCTCCTGCTTGTTCTATGCTGCTCTGTCTGCATGCTATGTCTTGCTTGTTCTATGTTGTTCTGTCTGCATGCTATGTCTTGCTTGTTCTATGTTGTTCTGTCTGCATGCTATGTCTTGCTTGTTCTATGTTGCTCTGTCTGAATGCTATGTCCTGCTTGTTCTATGCTGCTCTGTCTGCATGCTATGTCTTGCTTGTTCTATGTTGCTCTGTCTGCATGCTATGTCTTGCTTGTTCTATGTTGCTCTGTCTGCATGCTATGTCTTGCTTGTTCTATGCTGCTCTGTCTGCATGCTATGTCTTGAGCAACATAGGACACGCAAGACATAGCATACCAGAACAGAGCAACATAGGACAACCAGCAGACTAGCAGCAGACCAGAGCACATAGGACAAGCAAGACATGCATACAGACAGAGCAACATAGAACAAGCAAGACGTAGCATACAGACAGAGAGACATCGGACACCAGCAAGACATAGCATACAGACAGAGCAAACATCAGGACAAGTCATAGACATAGCCTTACAGACAGAGCAACATAGAACATGCAAGGACGTAGCATACAGACACGAGCCAACATAGGACAAGCAAGACATAGGCAATACAGACAGAGAAACATAGGACAAAGAAGACGTAGCCATACAGACAGAGCAAACACATACCGCCGCCAACCCGCAAGACATGGACGCATACCAGAACAAGTCAGGGAAACATTAGGGACATTTAGTCAAGGACGATAGCATACAGACATCCTTCCAAAAGAGAGGCATGGGACACTCTAGAGCAACAATAGGACACGCAAGACACTCACGCAATAACAGTATCAGAGCAACATAGGTACATAACAGCAAGACGAGGAGCATACCCTTCTTCAGACAGATGTATACCCTAACGGACCATCCAGCACAGTACAATATGCATACATGTATAGAAAGACACATACGCGCACACGCACGACATAGCAACCACGACAGCACCGCAACCTAAGCACAAGCAAGACGTAGCATTAAGACAGAGCATAGCATTATGACAAGACAAGTACAGTAGCATACAGAGCAGAGCAAATATATTAGGCAGCAGAAGCACGACATAAGCACTATCAGACCGCACGCAACATAGGACAAGCACAAGCACAGTAGCATCAAGACTACGAGCACATAGGAACCAGCACGACATAGGAGTACAGACCGAGCAACATAGGACAGCAAAAAACATAGGCATCACTCGACCGAGCAACATAGGACAAGCAAGACTAAGCATCCGAGGACAGAGCAACATAGAAGACACAGTCAAGACG
>NW_019943675.1:0-51636 GCF_002910315.2 Salvelinus sp. IW2-2015 | reverse complement strand
CCTCATGTCTCAAGGATCTGTACACAATTCCTGGAAGCTGAAAATGTCCCAGTTCTTCCATAGCCTGCATACTCACCAGACATGTCACCCATTGAGAATGTTTGGGATGCTCTGCATCCATGTGTACGACAGCATGTTCCAGTTCCCGCCAATATTCAGAAACTTCACACAGCCATTGAAGAGGAGTGGGACATCATTCCACAGGCCACAATCAACAGCCTGATAAACTCTATGCGAAGGAGACGTGTCGCTGTATGAGGCAAATGTTGCTGACACCAGATACTGACTGGTTTTCTGATCCACGCCACTACTTTTTCTTTTAACTTCATCTGTGACCAACAGATGCATATCTGTATTCCCAGTCATGTGAAATCCATAGATTAGGGCCTAATGAATTTATTTCAGTTAAGTGATTTCCTTATATGAACTATAACTGTAAAATCTTTGATTTGTTGCATTTTGCTTTGATATTTTTGTTCAGTATATGTTTTGATTTCTAAGACATTCTAAGGTTTGTATCATTCACAACTGAAGTTGCCCAAAAACTCTAAATCTAGCGTATAGAACCCATTTCAAATTATCACTTTTACGCTCAACATAGCCACTTCATATGCGCACTCTCTCCGGAATGGGAAAATATTATTTATATTTTACTATTTTAGTTCAATTTTATTCTTCTTACTATAAAATCATATAATATAAAATAATGGCACAGGACTTAAAGTCATATCTTTTTGCTAAATGAACTAGTTACAGCCTAAGGCATGGAGCATAGCCAGATAACATACAGTAGGCCAATTCATATTCTGTTCTTCTGAAATACATTTTCTTCATATCAGAATGTTTCTTTAGACCTAAAATACATCATGGATTTATTGTGATGGTGTATATTTGATTGATTGATTAGACTTTTTATAATGTAGATGTTCCAAAGGCTGTGTGGAGTCCTGACGATGCTAAACATGTTTATGCTAATTAATGGTTAACTACTGTGAGACCGGCAGCCTTTTGCATGACAATAACTGTCTGACAAAATGTCATGACCGCCACAGCCCTAGTCATATCCTCTGGTGTATGGCTCAAATGGCAGCAGACCTGCCAACAAAGCAAAGCTTGCTGAAATCTGTAAAGCCACAGAGAGATCCGGTACTGGACAGCATATTCTTTTGACCTTATTAGTTAACCACAAGGTTCTCCAAAAAAGATTTGCAAAGCTTGCTGAAAAACGCACCAGCTGCCTATTTGATGCAAGTGTTTATCCTTGTAAATGTATGACATTAATATTACATTTAGCCCTCCATTGACTTCACACTGCTGAAAAGATCTCATAATCAATACTGTGGACCACAGAGAGATCTTATGCAGACCAGCACATTATTTTGACCTTATTAGTCAACCAGGATGTCCTGGCATTGCTGACATTGGCCCCTATAATAGATCTGCAGCCAGATATGTGATCTGGAAAATAAGCAGAGCTCGGATGTTTAGTGGATCCATGCCAGAGCATGTGACATTAATTAACATTTTCACATTTCGTTTTAGATTTTAACTGGCTGTTAGCTGTATTGGTATCGTGTAACAAATCCTGACGTGAGCCAAGGCATTGGGTGTCAGACAAACTCCTGTCTGTGGTGATAAAACTACTTTGCGAGCACAGACAGTAGTTTAAAGCACTCTTAAATGTATTGGATCAAGTGTTACTGTCCGATCCTCCTCCCAAGGCCCTGCCAAAATATGTTAAATATATGCAATTGCAGTTTTATAGTGACAGTTTACTCAACTGCTTAATGACATCTGGCAGTTATCAGTATATCAGTAGTTATACCAGCCCTCACTCTGAACATATGTCACGCCCTGGCCTTAGTTATCTTTGTTCTCTTTATTATTTTGGTTAGGTCAGGGTGTGACGAGGGTGGTTTGTGTGTTTTTGTCTCGTCTAGGGTGTTTGTACTGTCTAGTTTTTTTTTGTAGATTTATGGGGTTGTGTTCATTCTAGGTGTTTATGCAAGTCTATGGTTGCCTAGATTGGTTCACAATTAGAGGCAGGTGTTTATCGTTGTCTCTGATTGGGAACCATATTTAGGCAGCCATGTTCTTTGGGTATTTTGTGGGTGATTGTTTCCTGTGCCAGTGTTTGTGCCACACGGGACTGTTTCGGTTTGTTCACGTTTATTGTTTTTGTATTTGTGTTCATGTTCAGTTTTCCCTATTAAAACATGGACATCTACCACGTTGCGTATTGGTCCGATCCTTGCTACACCTCTTCAGAGGAAGAAGAGGACGACAGCCGTTACAGAATCACCCACCAAAAAAGGACCAAGCAGCGTGGTAAGGGACAGCAGCAGCAGCGGCCTAGTACACAGGATTCCTGGACATGGGAGGAAATTCTGGACGGTAAGGGACCCTGGGCTAAAGCTGGAGAATATCGCCGCTCTCGTGAAGAGCTGGAGGCAGCTAAAGCCGAGAGGCGGTGGTATGAGGAGGCAGCACGGAAGCGTGGCTGGAAGCCAGAGAGGCAGCCTCAAAAATTTCTTGGGGGGGGGGGGGGGGTAAAGGAGAGTGTGGCGAAGTCAGGTAGGAGACCTGCGCCAACTTCCCAGGCTTACCGTGGAGAGCGAGAGTACGGGCAGACACCGTGTTATGCGGAAGAGCGCACGGTGTCTCCTGTACATGTGCATAGCCCGGTGCGGTACATCCCAGCTCCTCGTATTGGCCGGGCTAGAGTGGGCATCGAGCCAGGTGCCATGAAGCCGGCTCAACGCATCTGGTCTCCAGTGCGTCTCCTCGGGCCGGTGTACATGGCACCAGCCTTACGCATGGTGTCCCCGGTTCGCCAGCACAGCCCAGTGCGGGCTATTCCACCTCGCCGCACTGGCCGGGCTAAGGGGAGTATTCAACCAGGTAAGGTTGGGCAGGCTCGGTGCTCAAGAGCTCCAGTACGCCTTCACGGTCCGGTCTATCCGGTGCCACCTCCTCACCCCAGCCCAGTACCACCAGTGCCAACACCACGCACCAGGCTTCCAGTGTGTCTCCAGAGCCCTGTTCCTCCTCCTCACACTTGCCCTGTGTTGCGTGTCTCCAGCCCGGTACCACCAGTGCCAACACCACGCACCAAGCCTCCTGTGCGCCTCAGCAGGCCAGAGTCTGCCGTCTGCCCAGCGCCGCCTGCGCTGCCCGTCTGCCCAGCGCCGCCTCCACTGCCCATTTGCCCAGCGCCGCCTGCACTGCCCGTCTGCCCAGCGCCGCCTGCACTGCCCGTCTGCCCAGCGCCGCCTGCACTGCCCTGATGGAACAAAGGCCCTGATTAACTCCTTAGTCATATCTTAGTTTACTCACTTACTTATGGCACTGCCTACTCCCGATGATTCGTTTTTCAAATCATATGAGCCAAAAATATTTCGCTTTATCTGGGACGCTAAACCAGACAAAATAGAACGTTCCTATCCATATAATGAATATGAATTGGGTGGGTTGAGATTATTAAATATAAAAGCACTAAACCTCTCTCTAAAAGCTTCACTCATTCAAAAGTTTTATTTGAACCCTAAATGGTTCTCCAGTAGATTACTAAGAAAAGCTCATCCATTGTTTAAAAATGGCCTTTTTGCCTTTGTGCAGATTGCCATGTTTCATTTTTGATTAATCGAAAATTATACTTTTTTCAAAGTATCTCTCTTTTTCAAACAAGCATTCAATCTGGCTACAATTTCAATTTCATCCCCCTGAAAATATAAAACTAATATTACAACAAATATTATGGCTGAACTCAAATGTGCTGGTTGATAAAATACCTGTATTTATGGGAAAGATGTTTGAAAGGGTATTTTGTTCTTAAATTATATTGTAAATTGGAATGGTAAAGTTATGTCCTTCATAGAGTTCAGAATTGTACGGAAAGGTCTGCTCAATCCAAGAACCAATTGATTACAGCATTTCCCCAAAAATGGAGGAGGCGGGTGGCAGCAGGAGGAGGTAGGGAACTGGTCTGTTGCCTAATATAAAGGATCAAAACAATAAAAATAGCATAAATAGGAAAGTATACCAGTTTCATTTGAGGACCAGGATGTTGACAACCGTGCCATACAGATTGCAAAATAGTTGGGAAGAGATTTTTTGTGTACCGATTCCATGGTACAGGGTGTATGAGTTGATATATAAAACAACGCAGATTCAAGACTTTGTGCTTTTCAGCTAAAATTATTATATAGAATTCTTGCCACCAACATAATGTTGAATATTTGGGGCATAAAATCATCGAAGCTCTGCAGATTTTGTTGTGAGGATACAGAATCAATAGACCATTTATTTGAGTATTGCCCTCAGGTAGCCTGTTTCTGGTCTCAGGTTCAGGAATGGCTGAAAATGCATAGCATTGATCTAAAATTGACCCTAGAAATAGTACTGTTAGGAGATCTGGAGAGGCCGGGTCAGTCAATTACTAATATACTAATACTCCTTGTAAAAGCATTTACCTTCAACTCGCAATCTGTGGATTCTACTCGATTAGATAGATGGAAATTGTACGTTAAACATCACAGCATAGTTGAAAGATATGTGTTGCGTAGAAACCCGAAGTGGGTGGCCAGCAGAGATAGATGGGATGGGCTGAGGGAAGCTGAGGGTTGGTATGTGGAATTGGAGACAAGTGGGAGTGGAGTTACTGGGCGGGAGATAGAATGATGGTCAAAGATAAAAGTATTTAAAAAATTTAAGTTAAAATAAAACATAATAAAAGTACATTTGAATGACACTAAGTGGCAGTGTTTTTACAACTAATGCCAGGTTGTCTGAGGCTGATGCCATGCAGGTGTTTGTACACATGCATATACACACACTCTCATTCAAATAAACACATACAAGAACACACACATACATGTAATAGTGCCAGACATGCACACAAACATATACAGTTGGCATTGCTGCTATGATTTTAGTTGTCCTTGATGTCCTTTGTTTTAAATTTGTTTAGTTAAAAAAAAAAAAATTTTTTTTTGCATTGTTGTTTAGTGTTTTCTTCTGTCTTTTCCTTTTTTCTTTTTTCTCGGGTTCACGTTTTCTGGCCTGGTGGTAGATCGGTCAACGTGCCCTTGAGCAGGACATTGACCCTGGATGCTTCTGTGTGTCGCTCTGAATGGGAATCTGTTGGATGACTGGTATGATGTAGTTATTGAGCGGATTCATTGCAGGTATATTGTATGTTTCGAATATTCAATAAATAAAATAAAATAAATATATACTAAATTACTCATTTAATATAGTATAACTGAGTATGATCATTTAATATAGTATAGCTGAGTATTATCATATAATATGTTATAACTGAATATTACTAATTTAATATAGTATTTTTTTTAGTATTGTTTTTTTTCTCACTTTTATTTATACAGCGTGGGTCACCATTGAGACCAGGGTCTCATTTACAAGGGAGCCCTGTGAATAAAATGTAACACAAAATAATGTAAAAGAACAATATCAGTACAATAAAATACGACATTAATCAAAACAAACACAACTCTCATCCTCAAAATGTATCTAAACCGTCCAATGGAGACCAGCGAGTCCAGCTTCAAGGTGGCCTGAAGGCTATTCCTTGAACTGGGGGAATACAAACTAAAAGCATTTTTCCCCAGGTTAGTGGAGACCCGTTGGACCTCCAGAACCAGCCAGCCCAGAGAGCGGCTCTGAAAATTGCTGGAGCTCCAATTAATATGTGAGCTGAGGTGAGTCTCTGAAGAACCGCTTTATATACAAAAAGTAGTCAGTGTTGGGCCCTTCTGGTAGTCAAAGACTCCCAGCCAACAGAACTATACAAAATGCAGTGATGTGTATGAAGATGCAGTAGTCAGTGATAAAATGCAGTGGTGTACGAAGATGCAGTAGTCAGTGATAAAATGCAGTGATGTATATGAAGATGGTCCAGTGATAAAATGCAGTGATGTGTACGAAGATGCAGTAGTCAGTGATAAAATGCAGTGATGTGTACGAAGATGCAGTAGTCAGTGATGGAATGAATCAAAAAATGTCAAAACAGAGGCAGGTGCAGGCATGTAGATTATATCACAATAATCAAGTGCTGGGAGAAATGTTGCTTGAAAAATCTTCCTCCTACTTTCAAAAGTGAGGCAGGATTTATTTCTATAAAAGAAACTAATCTTAATTATCATCTTTTTTGTCAGTTTTTCAATGTATGTTTCAGAAGGTAGATTATCGTCAACCCAAGTAGTTATAATGGAGACTTTGCTCAATTTGGGCTCCATTCAATGTGCAAATATGCAGGTCCTCAGGGTTAATATTAAGCGACCTAGAGAACAACACGATATTAATTTTATTAGCATTTAGCACTAGTTTAAGGTCAGTAAAGGATTTTGAATTGAGTCAAAACCATGCTAAAGGTCATGAATGGCCTGCTGTACGGAGGGGGAACAGGACTAAATGACTATTTTAACAGAAAGAACAATATTATTTATGTAAATAGTGAAGAGAACAGGGCCCAAAATGGACCACTGCGGCACACCTTTCATAATATTGTGGAAATTAGATATGATACCATCAGTAAGTACACATTGTCTCCTGTTCGTTCGATAGTTCTTGAACCAATAGCAAGACACATGAAGAAACGTATGGAATGCTTTCAACAGATCCATAAATAAGGCAGCACAATGATTTTTAATCATTAACAGTGCTATGTCCAGTTTTAAAATGTTATTGCTGCTGAAACAGGGCTATGTCCTGGTTTAAAACCAGACTGGTGCTCATCATCTAGACAGGTGTAGCTGCTGAAACAGTGCTATGTCCTGGTCTATAACCAGACTGGTTCTCATTAAGAATAGAATAAGACATATAAAAAGTTCTAAACTGAGAGTTGGTCAGGGACTCTAAAACTTTGGCAAGACAAGATAGCTTTAAATTGAACGGTAATTATCCACGTCAGAGGGATCTCCGTTTTTGTGTAAGGGGGGACTGTGCCGTTTTCCAGATCTTAGGGATAACCCTTGAAACTATTGTCAAGTAAAAAGTATAGGTTAATGATTCTGCAATAAGTGGGACAGAGAGCTGCAGCAGAAAGGGTTTAAGTGAGTCAGCCCCAGTGGATTGTTTAACATCTTCAATAAGGCACTTAGTACATAGACATCAAATGGTCGAAATGAACATGAGGAATGTGTATCTGGGAATTTATCTCTGCAACCAGAAGCTATTCTGTCCAATAAGGTGCCATCTGAGGCAAAGTGGTTATAAAAACAACAAAAATGACCATTTTATCTGAGGTTGTCCTAATCTGCTGGGGTATTGAGGGGGTGGAGTTTCGTTTCAGAGATTGCACTGCCTTCCAGAAGGCAGGTGGATTCCCAGCATTCTCAGACACACAGTTCAAGAAGTACACTATATATACAAAAGTATGTAGATACCCCTTCAAATTAGTGCTGACAGGTGTATAAAATTGAGCACACAGCCGTGCAATCTCCGTAGACTGACATTGGCAGTAGAATGGCCTGTACTGAAGAGCTCAGTGACTTTCAATTTGGCACCGTCATAGCATGCCACTTTTCCAACAATTCAGTTCGTCACATTTCTGCACTGCTAAAGCTGCCCGGTCAACTATAAGTGCTGTTATTGTGAAGTGTAAACAACAGCTCAGCCGCGAAGTGGTAGGCCACACAAGCTCACAGAATGGGAACGCTGAGGGCTGAGGCATAAAAAACGTCTGTCCTCAGTTGCAACACTCACTACCGAGTTCCAAACTGCCTCTGGAAGCAACATCAGATGTTTGCCAGGATCTTCATGAGTTTCCATGGCCGAGCAGCCGGATACAAGTCTAAGATCACCATGCTTAATGCCAAGCGTCGGCTGGAGTGGTGTAAAGCTCGTCGCCATTGGACTCTGGAGCAGTGCAAATGCGTTTTCTGGAGTGATAAATCATGCTTCACCATCTGGCAGTCCGATGGATGAATATGGGTTTGGCGGATGCCAGGAGAACGCTACCTGCCCCATTGCATAGTGCCAAATGTAAAGTTTAGTGGAGGATGGTCTGGGGCTTTTTCATGATTCGGGCTAGGCCTCTTAGTTCAAGTGAAGGGAAATCTTAATGCTACAGCATACAATGACATTCTAGATGATTCTGTGCTTCAAACTTTGTGGCATTAGTTTGGGGAAGGCCCTTTCCTGTGTCAGCGTGACAGTTCCCCAATACACAAAGCGAGGTCCATACAGAAATGGTTTGTCGAGATTGGTGTGGAAGAACTTCACTGGCCTGCACAGAGCCCTGACCTCAACCCCATGGAACACCTTTGGAATGAATTGGAATGCCCACTGCGAGCCAGGCCTAGTCGCCCAACATCAGTGCCCGACCTCACGAATGCTCTTGTGGCTGAATAAAAGCAAGTCCCTGCAGCAATGTTCCAACATCTATTGGAAAGACTTCCCAGAAGAGCGGAGGCTGTTATAGCAGCAAAGGGAGGACCAACTCCATATTAATGCCCATGATTTTGGAATGAGATGTTCAACAAGAGTCTCAAATAAAATGTATTGATATAGCCTTTTTTACATCAGCAGATGTCACAAAGTGTTTATACAGAAACCCAGCCTAAAACTGCAAACAGCGAGCAATGCAAATGTAGAAGCACGGTGGCTAGGAAAAACTTCCTATGAAGGCAGGAACCTAGGAATAAACCTAGAGAGGAATCATGCTCTGAGGGGTGGCCAGTCCTCTTCTGACGGTGGAGATTATGAGTACATGACCATTAAGGCCAGATTGTTCTTTAATATGTTCAAATGTTCATAAATGACCAGCAGGGTCAAATAATAATCACAGTGGTTGTAGAGGGTTCAACAGGTCAGCACCTCAAGAGTAAATGTCAGTTGACTTTTCATAGCCGATCATTCAGAGGTTGAGACAGCAGGTGCGGTAGAGAGAGTCAGAGAGCGAGAGAGGGAGAGTAGAAAACAGCAGGTCCGGGATCTGGAAGGGCATCTAGGAATCATTGGGTTGTCTGAGAATTTATAGTGCGGCTTTTGAAAATCCTTGGTTGAGGTCTGAGCAGATTATTTTCTGTGATTGCAAACGTAATAAAATGGTGGTCTGATAGAACAGGATTACTAGAAAAAACATTTATTTCCACAATATTAATTCCACGGGACAAAACTAGATCCAGGGTATGACTGTGGCAAATGCGTAGGTTCGGAGACGAGTTGGACAAAACCAATGGAGTCAATGATGGCTCCGAAAGCCTTTTGGAGAGGGTCTGTGGACTTTTCTATATGACTATTGAAGTATTTTAGTAAAATTAACCACAATAACCATAGTTAACCTAGTTAAATAACCACAACCACTCTATAATACATAACCATAGTTAACCTAGTTAAATAACCACAACCACTCTATAATACATAACCATAGTTAACCTAGTTAAATAACCACAACCACTCTATAATAATAACCATAGTTAACCTAGTTAAATAACCACACTTTACATCTCCACCTGAGTGTCTGTGAGTCAGCGTGTAGTGAGGGCTTCCCCTGACAGCTTGATGGCTAGCCAATTTATAGCCAACATGTGTTATTGTTTTAGGAAACGGGGGATCACTGCAGTACTCAGCAAGGGGGATCACTGCAGTACTCAGCAAGGGCTTCCCCGTGTTCTAAATCAATAAAGTCTGATGGTTCTTTCCGCCTCAAAAAGCACAAGAAAGAGGATGACACCCGTCGTCTCAGATTGTGCTGAAATCACTTATGTAGTTATGAACAGATACGATTAGGACTCCTGAAACATTATTTTGTTGAAATATAATTTGATCTCTGAGAAAATAAGCTCCCACCCCAATCCCACTCCAACAACCAGTATACAGTATCAGTTCTCTATGTCTGACAAGCATTCTTTATCATAAATTAGTGTGAAAGTACCAGATTTGCCCCACTAGATGCCGCTGGTCCTACTACTGCCACCACACCCTTTTATCTAATTTAGTGGTCTCTTGTGTTTATTAAATGGATCACAACATTTTCTTTACAATTTTGGGAAGAAACCCAATAGCTTTAGGTCATGATCAAAATAGGTGTGGTCATACTCACAAGTCAAGCCAGTCCTCCTTGAAAGCAATTCAGTTTGTCCTTCTCTTTGCAACCTAATGCTTCAACCCAACTCTAGTGAATAATCCAACTCTCCCGAGCGTAACTTCGTTAACAGTATATCAGTGTCACCCTCCACATCCCCCCAACCCCTCCTAAACTTTTTTAACATATAAACGATGTCCCCCCTGTCCCCCCCCCCCCCCCCCTCAGACCAAGTTTGGAGCTTAGAGAAACATGTCCCTCAAATACAAAAACAAAGGTCACATATCATGCAATATCTTTAAAATAAATTGTCATAAACTCTTAGTCTGCAGGGTAAAAAATGTTCTCTCCACCCACAAACAGGCCAAAAAATATCTTCTGTCTACTTAAATATCTAAACATTTGTTAAAGATTTTAAACATGTATTTAATAGAGTGGATTCACTCCATTACAGTATTTGAGTCCCAGTGGTTTTTGATGATATCATAATTTTTTGGTAATGGCCACTATCCTTTATATAAATTCAGTGAAAATAAATGGAGACTAATATTCAATTCCAAAGTCATGTAGTGTGGTGCTCCTGGAAGTTGGTGACGCTGGTAAGACAGAGAAATACAGAGGTCTCTCCTCCAATCCATTTCCTTAACCAGAGTGGTCCATAATTAACTTGTGCTTGGTTGGCACTTTCAACCAGATATAAGGAGACTGAGGCACCAGCATCCACAAGTCAGATACCTTCTTCCTCTGTGGTAAGGCTGTCTCCATCTCCTCACATTTTTACCTTTGTATCATATTTGTGCTCAGCATCTGCAACAGTAACTAACTGCACTGTTTAAATTGAGTTCTACATTTTTTTTTACGTGTCTATTGAAAGATGTTACAATATGCAATCAAGTGGCTTTGATTTAAAATGTTGCTTAAAAAATGTGTATTACTTTAAATGTGTTTTACTTAAAATCTGTACCTTTCATTTACTGTCAAATGTGATGCTCCTGCACTTGTTTGGAATTTGAGTGGTCTAGAATGTAACTGAGTTTTCAGGGCTGTATATTTGAATTCTTTACATAATGTAAAGTAAACATATAGTAAAGTGAGTTGTAGGAAAATGAAAGTTACCAGCTGCACCTGTAGCTGAATTGGAAATGGCTGTAATGATTGTGTTGAATGATGCCATTCAAAAAAAATTATTCGGGGGCTAAATGATAAGGCTTTGGACTTGTGAATATTCACAACACCCTACTGTTTAACAGCGTCCTCCAAGAAGTACAACGTAATCTGTAGGAGGAGGGAAAGAAGGTGAGACATGGTTTTAGTCTTCACATTAAAAGTGACAAAAATATTATATGAGATATGTCGCTCACCTAACTCTGATGACTAGTGAGGAAGAGCCACAGAGTCAATCCTGTTTCTTTTTCTTATTTAATCTCTTTCCTAGTGATCCGTCACCATGAGCACGGACGCGGAGATGGCCATCTACGGCAAGGCTGCCATATACCTCCGTAAGCCTGAGAGGGAGAGGATTGAGGCACAAACAGCACCCTTTGATTCAAAGAATTCCTGCTATGTGTCAGATGCCAAGGAGCTTTACCTTAAGGGTTTAATTACTGGCAGGGCCGACGGAAAGTGTACTGTGACAGTCACAAATCCCAACGGCACTAAGGAGGTAAGCCTGATTTGAAAAGTGTTGAAGTTTGTGGAATTACTCTATTTTTCTAAACCTTAACTAGGCTAGTCAGTTAAGAACAAATTCTTATTTACAATGATGGCCTACAAAAAGGCACAATACCTCCTGTGGGGACGGGGGCTGGGATATATATATATATTCTTTTATATGAAAAAATATATAGGACAAAACACACATCACGACAAGAGACAACGCTACATAAAGAGAGACCTGAGACAATGACATAGCAAGGCAGCAACACATGACAACACAGCATGGCAGCAGCACAACATGGTAGCAGCACAGAACATGGTACAAACATTATTGGGCCCAGACAACAGCACAAAGGGCAAGAAGGTAGAGACAACAATACATCACGCAAAGCAGCCACAACTGTCAGTAAGAGTGTCCATGATGGAGTCTTTGAATGAAGAAATTTAGATAAAACTGTCCAGTTTGAGTGTTTGTTGCGGCTCGTTCCAGTCGGCTAGCTGCAGCGAACTGAAAAGACGAGCGACCCAGGGATGTGTGTGCTTTGGGGACCTTTAACAGAATGTGACTGTCAGTACGGGTGTTGTATGGGGAGGATGAGGCCTGCCGTAGATATCTCAGGCCCAAGAAAGTTGAACAAATAAGCATCAACCAGTGGGTCTTGCGACGGGTATACAGAGATGACCAGTTTACAGAGGAGTATAGAGTGCAGTGATGTGTCCTATAAGGAGCATGGGTGGCAAATCTGATGGCCAAATGGTAAAGAACATCTAGCCAGTAGGATGGTCGGATGGTCATCAGAATCAGGGTTAGTTTGGCAGCTGGGGTGAAAGAGGAGTGATTACGACAGAGGAAACCAAGTCTAGATTTAACTTTAGCCTGCAGCTTTGATATGTGCTGAGAGAAGAACAGTCCAGCCATACTCCTAAGTACTTGTATGAGGTGACTACCTCAAGCTGTTAACGCTCAGAGGTAGTGATCACACCTGTGGGGAGAGGGGCATTCTTCTTACCAAACCACATGACCTTTGTTTTGGAGATGTTCAGAACAAGGTTAAGGGCAGAGAAAGCTTGTTGGACACTAAGAAAGCTTTGTTGTAGAGCGTTTAACACACAATCCGGGGAGGGGCCAGCTGAGTATAAGACTGTATCATCTGCATATAAATGGATGAGAGAGCTTCCTACTGCCTGAGCTATGTTGTTGAAGTAAATTGAGAAGAGTGTGGGGCCTAGGATTGAGCCTTGGGGTAGTCCCTTGGTGACTGGCAGTGGAGAGAGGTAGTTAGCAAACCAGGCCAAAGACCCCTCAGAGACACCAATACTCCTTAGCTGCCCCACAAGAATGGAATGGTCTACCGTATCAAAAGCTTTGGCCAAGTCAGTAAAAATAGCAGCACAACATTGCTTAGAATCAGGGGCAATGATGACATCATTGAGGACCTTTAAGGTTGCAGTGACACATCCGTAACCTGAGCGGAAACCAGATTACGTACCCGAGAGAATACTATAGACATCAAGAAAGCCAGTCAGTTGATTTTTGACAAGTTTTACCAACACTTTTGATAAACAGGGCAAATAGAACTAGGCCTGTAACAGTTAGGATCAGCTTGATCTCCCCCTTAAAGAAAAAAATTGTAACAAAAGACAGATTAAGAAGGATTTATTTGTTTTCTGTAAACAGAATATAACCTTTAAACACATGATTTTTATAGCTACTATTTAAAAATGGCATCATTTTTAAATTGACTAGTCAAAAATCTCCATGTATGTGTCAGTGGGTGATAATATATATGTAGTTTATATGTAGATAACTACAATGTAGTTGGATTGAACAGGGCTGCACATACAAATACACATGTGTATTTAATGAGCAACACGTTTTCAGTCATGTCCAGTTTGATCTGCATGTAATCTAGATTTCTGACTGTTTCAGGAAGGAAAAGAGTTCAAAGATGCAGACATCTTCCAGATGAACCCCCCTAAATACGATAAGATTGAGGACATGGCCATGATGACCTACCTGAATGAAGCCTCTGTGTTGTACAACCTCAAAGAGCGTTATGCAGCATGGATGATCTATGTAAGTAGCCTGCATCAACACAGACACACATACATGAACATAACAAACACACACATACACTACACATCCATGAATGGTAGAAACGAACACATACCAATACAGCAGATCTACATCAGTATCCCAGAGTGTACACCCACATCCTCACAGAAATCCAGGTAAATGTCAGTCAGATTTTGCTAATCCCCTAATTGAATTGAATCCCTTTCATCCAGACCTACTCTGGGCTGTTCTGTGCCACGGTGAACCCCTACAAGTGGCTCCCCGTGTACGACATGGAGGTTGTCAACGCCTACAGAGGGAAGAAGAGGATGGAGGCTCCACCCCATATCTTCTCCGTCTCTGACAACGCCTTTCAGTTCATGCAGATCGGTACGAGCTCTCGCGGATGTATGGATGGATGGATGAATGGATGGAAGGAAGTTAAAATATGCTTTAGAGAGGTATCTACTGCTTTCTAGTCTAGGTTTGAACAGTCTGCTGGGAATATCTGTTTTCACTAGCCTTGAATGGAAAATGCCAAGGCAGCAGCTACTCTTCCTGGGGTTTATTATGGATCCCCATTAGTTCCTGCCAAGGCAGCAGCTACTCTTCCTGGGGTTTATTATGGATCCCATTAGTTCCTGCCAAGGCAGCAGCTACTCTTCCTGGGGTTTATTATGGATCCCCGTAGTTCCTGCCAAGGCAGCAGCTACTCTTCCTGGGGTTTATTATGGATCCCCATTAGTTCCTGCCAAGGCAGCAGCTACTCTTCCTGGGGTTTATTATGGATCTCCATTAGTTCCTGTCAAGGCAGCAGCTACTCTTCCTGGGGTCCAGCAACATTAAGGCAGTTATATACAATTAAAAACATAGCACATTTCATAGCTACTACTTCATCAATATGTTTTTACCATAACAGTTTACAATCCAGGGTTACTCCAAGCAGTTTAGTAACCTCAAATTGCTCAATTTCCACATGATTTATTGCAAAATTGAGTTGAGGTTTAAGGTTTAGTAAATGACTTGTCCCAAATACAAGGCTTTTAGTTAAACAAATATTTAGGACTAATGTATTCCTTGCCACCCATTCTGAAACTGACTGCAGCTCTTTGTTAAGTGTTGCAGTGATTTCACTTGCTGTAGCAGCTGTCATGTAGTGTTGAGTCATCAGCATACATAGACACACAGGCAGTGTCAGAGACTCCAGTCACCCAAGTCATAGACTGTTCTCTCTGCTACTGCACGACAAGCGGTACCAGAGCGCCATGTCTATGACCAAAAGGCTCCTTAACAACTTCTACCCCCAAGCCATAAGACTGCTGAACAATTAATTAAATGGCCACCGGACTATTAGATTGACCCCCCCTCCATTTGTTTTATACACTGCTGCTACTCGCTGTTTATTATCTATGCATAGTCACTTCACCCCTACCTACATGTACAAATTACCTCAACTACCCTGTACCCCCGCACACTGACTCGGTACCGGTACCCCCTGTATATAACCTCATTATTGTTATTTTATTGTGTTACTTTTTATAAATTTTTACATTAGTTTATTTGGTAAATATTTTCTTAACTTTTCTTGAACTGCACTGTTGGGCTTGTAAGTATGCATTGCATGGATAAGGTCTACACTTGTTGTATTTGGCGCATGTGAGAAATAAAGTTTGATTTGATTTACTCAGTGCCAGTTACAGGTCATTAGTAAAGAATGAGACAAGTAAGTGACCCAAACAGCTGCCTGGATTATGGTGGATTCCATTAAAGAACACCCGCTGTGTTCTGTTAGACAGATAACTCTCAATCCACAATATAGCAGAGGATGTAAAGCCATGACTCAATCCACAATATAGCAGAGGACCTAAAGCCATGACTCAAACCACAATATAGCAGAGGACGTAAAGCCATAACACGTGTGTTTCCAGCGGCAGATAATGTCAAAAGCTGCACTGAAGTCTAACAAAACATCCCCCACAATCCTTTTATTATAAATTTATCTTAAGTTAATCATCAGTGATTTGTGTAAATGCCATACATGTTGCTTGAGTATGATTTTTATTTAACCTTTATTTTACTAGGCAAGTGAGTTAAGAACAAATTCTTATTTACAACAACAGCCTACCGGGGAAACGTGGTTTAACTGCTTTGTTCAGGGGCAGAACAACAGATTTTTAACTTGTCAGCTCTGGGATTTGATCCAGCAACCTTTCGGTTATTGGCCCAACGCTCTAACCACTACTGTAGACTACTTGTCGCCCCAAAATGATAAGCAATGTGTTTTTGGTTCCAGATAATGAGAACCAGTCCGTCCTGATTACGTAAGTTGTATACAAACATTTCAAAGTGTTTCTATTATAACTTGGGTGTGATGAAAATACACAACATTATGATTGGATTAGGCTACGCGTAATGATAAGTCGATTACTGTGAATATTTGTTGTATTCTCAATGCTATTTTAGTGAATCCCAATCTGATACTCAAACATGTGACTGAAACCCCTATTTCCCTCTCATATAAACCAGCGGAGAATCCGGTGCAGGAAARACTGTCAACACCAAGCGTGTCATCCAGTACTTCGCCACCATTGCAGTGTCTGGTGGTGAAAAGAAAAAGGACGAGCCCGGCAAAATGCAGGTAGGTTAGGGTTAGGGCTTGTGTTTGCCTTTTTAACACATTTCAGTCTGATGGGCTGTGTAAACTCTTTTTTCCAGCTGTGAATCCTGTTTCAAGAAAAGTGTTCAAGCTATTTAGCAAAAACAAACTTTACCTCTTTATCAGTTTCCGAGCTACTTGTGTTTGTCTCAATCAGGGGTCTCTTGAGGATCAGATCATTGCAGCTAACCCTCTGCTGGAGGCTTACGGTAATGCCAAGACAGTGAGGAACGACAACTCGTCTCGCTTTGTAAGTATGAAGGCCATACTGTGGAAGTTACCTTGCATTGGAAACATTTATTTTAGTAGTTCCCTATTGTTGTATCAATATATGTCCTACAAACTGTAACATTTAAAGGGGTCTATCAAAATAGTTGACCTATTTCTAACCCCCATGCTCTACTATAGGGTAAATTCATTAGGATTCATTTCCAAGGAGGCAAACTGGCTAAAGCAGACATTGAGACCTGTGAGTTGGTTTTGATTGTTTCTCAATGCTTTCCTAAATTCACACATACTTTTTTGAGATCTTTTTTTGATCTCTGTCGTCGTCTGCTCTGTCTGTCTGTCTGTCGTCTGTCTGTCTGTCTGTCTGTGCTGTCTGTCTGTCTGTCTGTCTGTCTGTCTGTCTGTCTGTCTGTCTGGCTCTGTCTGTCTGTCTGTCTGTCTGTTCTGTCTGTCTGTCTGTCTGTCTGTCTGTCTGTCTGTTCTGTGTCTCTCTCTCTCTCTCTCTCTCTCTCTCTCTCTCTCTCTCTCTCTCTCTCTCTCTCTCTCTCTCTCTCTCTCTCTCTCTCTCTCTCTCTCCTCTCTCTCTCTCTCTCCTCTCTCTCTCGCTCTCTCGCCCTCTGGCCTCCGCCCGCTCGCTCTCTCGCTCTCTCGCTCTCTCTCTCTCTCTCAGACCTGCTGGAGAAGTCCAGAGTGTCCTTCCAGCTGCCCGATGAGAGAGGCTACCACATCTTCTTCCAAATGATGACAGGCCACAAACCTGAGATAGTTGGTATGGAAATGTAGAGGTTCAGAGAACATTACACCCCTATCTGTGGAACTTATAAAAAATGGTTAATGGTCCACACTATTAATACTATTAAAATAGGTACATTCAAGGTACCAAGTAATGAACTGTGAAGCACTAGTCCAGGTGTCTCAGTCCCCTCTTTTCATGCTATTTATTGTTGTGACATTACTACCATTAATGCGATGACAGCTATTCATTGACTTCTTGGGGATAGGCGTCCCGCTAGCAGGACACCAGCCGACAACATCCGGTGAAAATGGAGGGCGTGCAATTCAAATAAATAATCGTAATATTAAACATTTATGAACATACAAGTATCTTATATCGGTTAAAAGCTTAAATTCTTGTTAATCTAACTGCGTTGTCCGATTTACAATAGGGTTTACGGCGAAAGCATGCCATGCGATTGTTTGAGGACGGCGCCCCACATCAACATATTTTTCAACCAGCACAGGCTTCATAAAATCACAAATAGCGATTAAATAAATCACTTACTTTTGAAGATCTTCCTCTGTTTGCAATCCCAAGGGTCCCAGCTACAACATAAGTAGTCGTTTTGTTAGATACATTTATTCTTTAATTCCCAAAAAGTCTGTTTAGTTGGCGCTATTGATTTCAGTAATCCGCTCGTTCAACATGCAGACAAAGGAGTCCCAAAAGTTGCCGCTAAACTTTGTTAAAACAAGTCAAACGAAATTTCTATTTAATCCTCAGGTACTCTAAAATCAAAATAAACTATAATATTTCATACGGAAAGTAGTATGATTGTTCTTTAAGTCCCTCACAACCACTTCCCTCATTATTTACGGTAGAAATATTGTTTCAATGTCCTGTTGATGTTAAAGTTTTGGGCGGAGTCTCTCTCTACACACAAAGGATTGCAGTGCAGAGAGAGTGGAAGTTTACGACCGGTCGTTAAAGTTCTAGGACCGGCCCCACTTCGCCCCCCTTCCTCTCTGGTGGGAGAGAGGGGGGGGGGGGGCTCCCTTTGATCCTCACCCAGGAGGGAAAGTCATGACATTATTGTATACTACATGTATCCTTGAGTTCACCTATGGAGTAAAGGAGGGAGAGATACTGTAAAGGTAGACAGCAGAATTCTAAGAGATTTAACTGACAAGCCGTCCTCTGCTGTTCACAGAAATGTCACTCATCACCACCAACCCCTACGACTTCCCCATGTGCAGCCAGGGTCAGATCACTGTGGCCAGCATCAACGACAAGGAAGAGCTGGATGCCACAGATGTGAGTCATACAAAGGGTTATTAATCAAACTCTAGATATGGAATGGGTAGAACCACCATACACACTGAATGCACTGAGCAATTTCAACTTGGTGGCAGCTGGGAATTGTCATATATGTTTTAGTTTGATTCTAAATGCCTTGTGTTAGTTAGGCCTTCACACTTCACCTTGGGGCACATACATGTAAAACATCCACAAGAGAGTGCCGCTAAATGCCCTGTGGAACTGTGTTAAAACTCCTTTTGTGCTGCCATCTACTAGCGTGTTAGGAAAGGTATGTGAAACAGAGAAGCCAGTCAATTCCATTCATACAATTTGTTCTGTAGTGAGCACTGTATCATGCTGTAGCTGAACAAATTATCGTCAGTTAATCACTGTTATACGTCCTCTCCAATGCCAGGATGCCATTGGAATCCTAGGCTTCACTAATGAGGAGAAGATGGGCATCTACAAGCTGACAGGAGCTGTACTGCACCATGGCAACTTGCACTTCAAGCAGAAGCAACGTGAGGAGCAGGCCGAGCCAGATGGCACAGAAGGTGAGTCCCACTCATTGATTTACAATATGTAAAGCATTAGTCCCATTCATTGATATACAATATGGAAAGCATTAGTCCCATTTCCAAACATAGAAATAAAACACTTAAGATAGACATGAGTCAGGCAGGAGACCAAATTCCTACCTCCAGAATTGATTTGAAATGGTGGATGTGGTTGAAAATCAAAACGTAACCCACAAAAGATGTAACCCACAAATGATTTTGTCATTATGACATCAGAAACAAGCCTGAGTCTGTTGTTGTTGGTTCTCTCTCCAGTGGCTGATAAAATCGGTTACCTACTGGGCCTGAACTCAGCTGAGATGTTGAAGGCTCTSTGCTACCCCAGAGTGAAGGTCGGCAATGAGTATGTGACCAAGGGACAGACTGTACCTCAGGTAAGGTGGTAAATAACAGCATCTTCTGAGCACAGGAATTATTTTGGGGATGAGTGCATTACCCCCTTTCCTCCCAAATTCAATTACTATCTTGTCTCATCGCTGCAACTCCCCAGAAGCGAATAGTAATGTGTTTTTCCCCAAGCTTTTATCACCTTATTACTAGACATGGTCAACATCTCATGTATTCATTTGAGCTGTTATTATTGCAGGTCAATAACTCCGTCTCGGCCCTGGCCAAGTCCATCTATGAGAGGATGTTCTTGTGGATGGTCATCCGTATAAACCAGATGTTGGACACCAAGAATCCAAGGAAGTACTATATTGGTGTGCTCGACATTGCCGGGTTTGAGATTTTTGATGTGAGCGTGAGACCAGAACAAGACAATTAATTGTGACTGAGAGGGATTACAGCCTTGTACGATGAAATGATGCCTTTTGAAATTCCTTCAACAGTACAACAGCATGGAGCAGCTGTGCATCAACTTCACCAATGAGAAACTGCAACAGTTTTTCAACCACACCATGTTCGTCCTGGAACAAGAGGAGTACAAGAAGGAGGGAATCGTCTGGGCCTTCATTGACTTCGGCATGGACTTGGCTGCCTGCATTGAGCTAATTGAGAAGGTAAGCTGTCTGTGAGAATTAAAATGGACCGTAACAGCATAGCTCATAGGGAGCACTGTGTGAGATTATCACAATGGTACGAGGAATCTGACTGTTGAGAACTCAGTATGTTTCCTATGACATGCCCCTAAATGAATATAATCCTATAATAGCATGTTTGGTAAAGGAATAAATGTGATCCTAATTGTACATTTCAATAATTTGATATACATCTCTTTTCGTGAAGCCAATGGGCATCTTCTCCATCCTTGAAGAGGAGTGCATGTTCCCCAAGTCTTCAGACACTACCTTCAAGAACAAGCTTTATGACCAGCATCTTGGCAAAAACCAGGCATTTGAGAAGCCCAAGCCTGCCAAAGGCAAGGCAGAGGCCCACTTCTCCCTGGTGCACTATGCCGGCACTGTGGACTACAACATTACTGGCTGGCTGGACAAAAACAAGGACCCCCTGAACGACTCTGTTCTTCAGCTGTACGGAAAGTCCTCAGTCAAACTGTTGGCTACCCTGTATGTTGCTGCCCCACCTGAGGGTAAGACTAGCATCACATCAACAGATTTAACTAAGCGATACCCACTGAGCACACCACGTCATTTCAACGTGGAATGTGGGTAATATTGGTTGACGCATTGATCAACCAAATTCCAACCTTTATTCACCAATTCAAAAAGACAGCCAGAAGTTTATTGATATCCTAATGTGTTATCAAAATGCTTTTAACCATATTAAAGCACAACCAAATTCCAATGGAAAAACAAATGTCCGATTTTTGGTTTAGTTCTCATCTAAATGTGTTATCACTGCTCTTTCAACTATTTAAAAGCAAAGTTCAAAAACAAAGCTTTCTATGATTACATAAGAAGACATTTATAGTTACAATAGGCTAACCAGAACATGTGGCCATGGAGGTGTAACTCATTTTAAGGTTGAATAAATACTGTTACATTAGTTTGTAAGATAGCCTTAACTTTAGGCAATTTACTGTATTGCAAAAGTCATATTGAATTATGTTTGTCTGACAACTCAAACAAATATCAACATTTAAAGGATATCTAATGCAGGATAGTTTCATCTGAGCCACTGGCTTAATCCTATTCTTTAACTTTTATTTTTGGTTAAGTTGGAGACGTGAATCCAACATATAATTTGTTTACCTTTTCGACAAGTTAATAGGCTATATTGAATTGTGTTTGGTTGTCAACGCAACCAAATATCAACATTTGAAGGAGATTTATCTTTTGTGCCACTGACTTAGTCTGGCTTTAATTCCAGTTTGTCTACAAACTGGAACGTTTGTTTACTCCATGTGTAACTCTGTGTTGTTGTTTTTGTTGCACTACTTTGCTTTATCTTGGCCAGGATGCAGTTCTAAATGAGAACTTGTTCTCAACTGACCTACCTGGTTAAATAAAGGTGAAAAAAAAAAATAATAATAATAATAATAATATGTTGGATTGACATCTCAATCGCAACCAAGAATCAAAGTTAAAGAATAGGACTAAATCAAATTAAACTTCATTTAAAGTGCATTTAAAATTTTTGGTTTGGATGGAGACGTAAATCCACCATTTCAATTATTAATTTGAAGACTAACTGAAGATGAAATCACAGATGGAACTATCTAAGCAGAAGAAACATCTCCTTCAAATGTTGATATTTGGTTGCGCTGACAACCAAGCACAATTCAATATGCAGTTTGTCTACAAATTAATAATTGATATGTTGGATTCACGTCTCCATCTCAAGCAAAAATCTATGTTAAAGAATAGGACTAAATCTAATCTAATCAAACTCTAAATGCACTTCAAATAACGTTTGATTTGGTTTAGTCACATTATTTAACTTCAATTTTTGGTTGAGATGGAGACGTGAATTCAACATCTTAATGATTAACTTGAAGATAACATTTCAAATCCAGTGTATTTTCCACGTATATTCCACGTCACAATACATTAACAAATGACTTTGAAACAACATTGATTTAACCTGTTTGTGCCCAGTGGGTAGTTAGACCTCCAACCTACATTTTCTTTAAAGTCTTTGAATGTATCACATTTCCCTGGGTTCATTTACTCAACAACATTTGCATTAAGATTAATGTGAAGTTAACCCGAGATTGTCTTGTTCATAATGACCTCTTACTTTTGCCCTTTTTAACAGATACAAGCAAGAAAGGAGGCAAGAAGAAGGGTGGTTCCATGCAGACTGTGTCCTCGCAGTTCAGGGTGATCTTTTGAAATGTGTATATTCAGTCCTTCAAAAGGTGCATCGATTATCATCGATGATTTATATTTTAAAAATGGTTTGTAATCCTCTTCCAGGAGAACTTGGGCAAGCTGATGACCAACTTGAGGAGCACTCATCCTCACTTTGTGCGCTGCCTGATCCCCAACGAGTCAAAGACTCCAGGTACAAGAAATATAGAGTGATATATTTTTATGTAATCAGTAAAGTATCAGTAACCTTAACGAGCCCAATCTTGAACCTGTTTATGAGTATTAAAAGAGACTTGGTTTGTGTTTCCAGGTCTGATGGAGAACTTCCTGGTTATCCACCAGCTCAGGTGTAATGGTGTTCTGGAGGGGATCAGGATCTGCAGGAAGGGCTTCCCCAGCAGAATCATCTATGCAGACTTCAAGCAGAGGTTCACACACACAAACAGAAATGCACACATACATACATACATACACATTACATTTACATTTGAGTCATTTAGCAGATGGTGTTATCCAGCAGCATACCACCCTGCATCCCACTGCTGGCTTCCCTCTGAAGCTAAGCAGGGTTGGTCCTGGTTGGTCCCTGGATTGGAGACCAGCTGGTGTTATCCAGCAGCATACCACCCTACATCCCACTGCTGGCTTGCCTCTGAAGCTGTTGTTCCCTGGTTGTCCCTGATTGGAGACCAGCTTGGTGTTTATCAGCAGCATACCACCCTACATCCCACTGCTGGCTTGCCTCTGAAGCTGTTGTTCCTGGTTGGTCCCTGGATTGGAGACCAGCTGGTGTTATCCAGCAGCATAACACCCTACATCCCACTGCTGGCTTGCCTCTGAAGCTGTTGTTCCTGGTTGGTCCTGGATGGGAGATCAGATGCTGCTGGAAGTGGTGTTGGAGGGCCAGCAGGCAGCACTCTTTCCTCTGGTCAAAGGCAATCCCAATGTGCCAGGGCAGTTAAACAGATGTCCTGACTCTCTGAGGTCATTAAAAATCCCATGGTGTATAATGTAAGGGTGTTATTAACCCTGGTCTCCTGGCTAAATGTCTGATATGGCACTCATACTGTCATGGCCACCTAATCATCCCCAGCTTGCAATTGGCTCCATCTGATCTCCTGTAACTGTTCACCAGGTTGTTGATGAGAATGTGTTCTCAGTCAACTTACCTGGTAAAAAATTTATACTTTTTCGTACTGGTCCCCCGCACGCACACACAAAACAACGGAAAATATCAACTCTAAGGGTCAGAAAAGGTCACCTTTACGTAATATAACCAACCTATTTCAACTTGACATATGTTAAGCATGTCTCCTCATTCAGGTATAAAGTACTGAATGCCAGTGTCATCCCCGAAGGCCAGTTCATGGACAACAAGAAGGCTTCTGAGAAGCTGCTTGGGTCCATTGATGTGAATCACGAGGACTACAAGTTTGGACACACCAAGGTCAGTCAAATACCCCCAGCAAAAGCTGACAAAACACAACTTTAATTATATTTTAAAACCCCTTACCATTCAACATCTCTCCAGTTAATCACCCATCATGTTATACTTTCTTCTTCATTAAGCTAATATAAAAAGGTAGAGAAACATTCTACTGTTATTTTCTTCAAAGTCATACACCACAGGTAAAGAAGAGAAACTACATTTATTAACCTGTGCATTGTGTTACAGTGGCTGCAGTTCTGTATCACTTTACATTATTCATCTACAACTGCACAAAACCTTTCAACTTATGAAAGGTTTCAAAACCTTTCAACCTATGAATACACTATCCCATGGTCTGTGGTGATTTTCCCCTCTGTTGATCCAACACTTTCTATCTGTTACCATCTGACTGTGGTTCCATTGACCATGTTTACCTGTGGCTCAGGTGTTCTTCAAAGCCGGTCTGCTGGGGGTCCTGGAGGAGATGAGAGATGAGAAGCTGGCCTCTCTGGTCGGCATGGTCCAGGCTCTCAGCCGTGGATTCCTCATGAGGAGAGAGTTCACCAAGATGATGGAGAGGAGGTGAGGAATAGTAGGCATCTTGGCACAACTTCCTATGAACCACCTGTACGTAAGGAATTATGATTCCATACTGTATATGCTGCGAGTTGTTCAGAATGAGGAAGTACGTCTTATAATGTTATTTTAAAGCTGCAGTTTAGGATTTGGAAAGCTGTTCAATTGTCATTTTAATGTGTTGAATTTACCTATTGATTCTGGTAGAGTATAAAATGCCTGTCAGTCGTTGCATATAGAGCGCTGTCAATGAATTTAAGAGGGGTTACCTTTCCCTTGCCCCCTTCCTCAGCTGTAAACATAAAGGGGCAGAGGGGTTCTGTTTTGTTGTTCTTCCTCTCTTAGAATGTAGCTTGTCAGTCACCATACCACTCTATCCTTTCTGTTGACCAGAGATGCCGTCTACTCCATCCAGTACAACATCCGTTCATTCATGAATGTGAAAACCTGGCCGTGGATGAAGGTGTACTTCAAGATCAAGCCCCTGCTGAAGAGCGCTGAGACTGAGAAGGAGATGGCCAACATGAAGGAGAACTATGAGAAGATGCAGACAGACCTGGCCAAGGCTCTGGCCAAGAAGAAGGAGTTGGAGGAGAAGATGGTGACCCTGCTGCAGGAGAAGAATGACCTGGCACTCCAAAACGCATCTGTGAGTGAGCAACTACCCTCATAAGGGAACATTTACACACATGAATACATCAATACACACATGATTACACATGAAAACACACATGAACACACACATGCATACACACATGAACACACATGAATACACACATGAACACACATGCAAGCAGGCAGACAGACAGACACACACAAACACACGTTCACACATATACACACATTTTCACACTCTCCACATACACTGCTGCAACTCTGTTTATTATTTTTCCTGTTTGCCTTGTCACTTTTACCCCAACCTACATGTATGTTACATGATGTATTACCTCAACTACCGGGTACCCCTGCACATTGACTCGTTACTGGTACTCCCTGTATATAGCCTCATTACTACCTGGTACCCCTGCACATTGACTCGTTACTGGTACTCCCTGTATATGGCCTCATTACTACCGGGTACCCCTGCACATTGACTCGGTAACTGGTACTCCCTGTATATAGCCTCATTACTACCTGGTACCCCTGCACATTGACTCGTTACTGGTACTCCCTGTATATGGCCTCATTACTACCTGGTACCCCTGCACATTGACTCGTTACTGGTACTCCCTGTATATGGCTCATTACTACCTGGTACCCCTGCACATTGACTCGTTACTGGTACTCCCTGTATATAGCCTCATTACTACCTGGTACCCCTGCACATTGACTCGTTACTGGTACTCCCTATATATGGCCTCATTACTACCTGGTACCCCTGCACATTGACTCGTTACTGGTACTCCCTATATATGGCCTCATTACTACCTGGTACCCCTGCACATTGACTCGTTACTGTACTCCCTATATATGGCCTCATTACTACCTGGTACCCCTGCACATTGACTCGTACGGTACTCCCTGTATATGGCCTCATTACTACCTGGTACCCCTGCACATTGACTCGTTACTGGTACTCCCTATATATGGCCTCATTACTACCTGGTACCCCTGCACATTGACTCGTACTGGTACTCCCTATATATGGCCTCATTACTACCTGGTACCCCTGCACATTGACTCGTTACTGGTACTCCCTATATATAGCCTTGTTATTGTTATTTATTGTGTTACTATTTCCTATTTTTCTTAGCAATTTTAAAAAAACTCTGCATTGTTGGTTAAGGGCTCGTAAGTTAGCATTTCACGGTAAAGTCTACACCTGTTGCATTCGGCGTATATGACAAATAACATTTGATTCGATGAACACACTGTGAAGTAGTGGTAACTACCAAAATCAAGGAAAAACAAACAAAGTTTCTTAAAGGCCCCCTCCAGAGGATGATTCCACCACGACTTCGATGTAATTCCTATCCGAGTGCGGAAATGCTCGTTTAGGTCCACACTCCGAACTCCGACATATGACTCCTTATGAATATTGATTAATCAGGCGTGCACATCTACACCAAGGCAAAGGGTGGCTACTTTGAAGAATCATAAATCTAAAATATATTTTGATTTGTTTAACACTTTTGTTACTACATGATTCCATATGTGTTATTTCATAGTGTTGATGTCTTCACTATTATTCTACAATGTAGAAAATAGTCAAAATAAAGAAAAACTCTGGAATGAGTAGGTGTGTCCAAAATTTCTACTGGTATTATATATATTGAAGTTATGTTGATTTGCTTTGACCTCTTTGACAAATGTTAGTCTATATTTTCATACAGAAAGTGAGGACGCAGATTTTTTATCCTGTTCTGAAAACAGGAATCAGAAAATCTGAACGATGCTGAGGAAAGGTGTGAGGGGCTCATCAAGAGCAAGATCCAGCTGGAGGCCAAACTCAAAGAGACGACCGAAAGGCTGGAGGACGAGGAGGAGATGAACGCTGAGTTGACTGCCAAGAAGAGGAAGCTGGAGGATGAGTGCTCTGAGCTGAAGAAGGACATTGATGACCTGGAGCTCACCCTGGCCAAAGTGGAGAAGGAGAAGCACGCCACTGAAAACAAGGTCTCGTGTCTTACCATAGACAGTCTAACCAAACAATAATCCAAACAATAATCAACTCAAAACATAGCTGAAATGGAATTCAAGTCGTATTCTGGGTGCAGGAAAAATAGTGGAATTTAAGTTGCAGGGTACTCCTCACATTCATTGAATGTTCAGCTCCCCCTTCGTTTATGACTTCCATTCTGTACACTGGCATGGTGTACAATGCCATCTAGTGTTAAATCAATAATACAGTTCTAATCTGAATTAAATGAATGTAATACATTTCAAACTAAATCTTTCTTTTATGGTGAAGTGACCAAAGACTCATTTTGTTGTGGCTGTTTTCAGGTTAAAAACCTGACAGAGGAGATGGCGTCTATGGATGAGAGTGTTGCCAAGCTGACCAAGGAGAAGAAAGCCCTCCAAGAGGCCCACCAGCAGACACTGGACGACCTGCAGGCAGAGGAGGACAAAGTCAACACTCTGACCAAGGCCAAGACCAAGCTGGAACAGCAAGTGGACGACGTGAGTGGAGTTTGACATTTTGGCCATTATAGTATGTTAGATGGCATTATCATCAGTTGTTTAGATTTCAACAATATGTCTGTTTTTATCTTATAGCTTGAGGGTTCTCTGGAGCAAGAGAAGAAGCTCCGTATGGACCTTGAGAGATCCAAGAGAAAGCTGGAGGGAGATCTGAAACTGGCCCAGGAGTCCATAATGGACCTGGAGAATGACAAGCAGCAGTCTGATGAGAAAATCAAGAAGTAAACACAATCAAATGGCTACAGTATTACCTACTATGTTGATCAACACAATGGTTGTTCTTGACTAATTCTTGTAATTATGAATTCATATTTGCATGTGATTATTAAAAACTATGTGAATGGTATAATTCTCTGTCTTTAAACTATCGAACCAAATCCAATTATGCAATCAATGTGTTTTGTATTTCTTAGGAAGGACTTTGAGACCACCCAGCTCCTCAGCAAGATTGAGGATGAGCAGTCTCTGGGAGCTCAGCTGCAGAAGAAGATCAAGGAACTCCAGGTACAGTACAGGATATAAGCTCCAGTACAGGAAAGCACCTGAATCATTTCCTGACAAAACTGTGACATATTTCTTCTGGTAGCACACATTTTTACTGGTGGCTTCTGATGGCTCAGTAGGTTGGAAGATGTTGTTTCATGCTGATGTTTCTTACCGTTGTTAAGATGGTGCTTCCATAGAGTTAGATAGAGGACAAATACTTTATCTGTGACATTATGGTCTATGTGATAGCATGGACAGCTCCATTTTAATACAGTCAATTGTCTTCTTCTTTTGTGCTTGAAAAAAGTGTAAACTACACCTGTAATGATATAGTGAAGTTTGGTTATGTTCTAGAATCTCTGGGGAATAAATACAAACGTAATTTGACTGGTTGAAACAACGTTTAGGGTTAGATCTTCACAGAATCCTTTCTTTGTAAATTGAACGAGTGGATATTCAAAATTGATCGTGCATGCTACATGGACCTTTTTAGGATATGAAAAAGGATTTTATCTAACTAAACGACTCTTCGTGTTATCTCTGGGACCCTTTGGATGATAAATCAGAGCAAGATTTCAGAATGTAAAACGCTAAATATACATCCTTTTCTTATTTTGTGAGGTTCCAAAGTTTCAAATTTATTGTTCATTCTCCGCTGCTCCTGCCCCCTACTTTAGGCCCGTATTGAGGAGCTGGAGGAGGAAATTGAGGCTGAGCGTGCTGCCAGGGCCAAAGTTGAGAAGCAGAGGGCTGATCTCTCCAGGGAACTTGAGGAGATCAGCGAGAGGCTGGAGGAGGCCGGAGGTGCCACTGCTGCTCAGATTGAGATGAACAAGAAGCGTGAGGCTGAGTTCCAGAAGCTGCGTCGTGATCTTGAAGAGTCCACCYTGCAGCATGARGCCACAGCCKCCGCTCTGCGCAAGAAGCAGGCCGACAGTGTGGCTGAGCTCGGGGAGCAGATCGACAACCTGCAGCGCGTCAAGCAGAAGCTGGAGAAGGAGAAGAGTGAGTACAAGATGGAGATTGATGACCTCTCCAGCAACATGGACTCCATTGCCAAGGCTAAGGTGATTAGTGATGTTTTGGTCAAGCAGTGTTGAGGAGGGTCAGCTAAATTACCATTCAATAAACTGAAGTTGACAGTCCCATATGTTTCACTAACAGGGCAATCTGGAGAAGATGTGCCGTACTCTTGAGGACCAGCTGAGTGAGCTCAAGACTAAGAATGATGAGAATCTTCGCCAGGTCACTGACATCAGTGGACAGAGGGCCAGACTTCTGACAGAAAATGGTACCATCAACAATGAACAGCAAAGCAATGCTTTCCTTAAGTGGTACACAATAAAATGTGTTGAGGGCTTGAAGTCCAGTCCACATTCAAATATTTGGAGAAAATACTATTCACCATCTAACATTGCCCTAAAAAAACATTTTTAATCATAGAGAACAGAGACCCCATTAACAACCTCTATCTCTGCAGGTGAGTCTGGCCGCCAGCTGGAAGAGAAGGAAGCACTGGTGTCTCAGCTGACCAGAGGCAAACAGGCCTTCACCCAGCAGGTGGAGGAGCTGAAGAGGCAGATTGAGGAGGAGGTCAAGGTAAGGAACCCAATATGGACTCCACCAATCACAGAGTTTAGAGAAATATCTACATGTAGACGGTGACTACGCCACCCTCAGAGACTTCAAATCAAAATCAAATTGTCACGTGCTTCGTAAACAACAAGTGTGGATTAACAGTGAAATGCTTACTTATGGGACCTTCCCAACAATGCAGAGAGAAAAATAGAGAAATAATAGAAAGATAATAACACGAGTAATAGATACACAGTGAGTAATGATAACTTGGCTATATACACGGGGTACCAGTACTGAGTCGATGTGCAGGGGAACGAGGTAATTGAGGTAGATATGTACATATAGGTAGGGGTAAAGTGACTAGGCAACAGGATAGATAATAAGAAGTAGCAGCAGCGTATGGGATGAGTCAAAAGAGTTAGTGCAAAAAGGGTGGTCAATGCAGATAGTCTGGGTAGCTATTTGGTTAACTATTTATTATTATTCTCGTGGCTTGAGGGTAGAAGCTGTTCAGGGTCCTGTTTATTCCTGTCTGGGAGCATCGGTACAGTTTGCAAAAGCAGAGTGAACAGTCTATGACTTGGGTGGCTGCAGTCTTTGACATTGCCTAGTACAGAAGTCCTGGATGGCAGAGAGCTCAGCCCCAGCGATGCACTGCTCCATACGCACTACCCTCTGTAGCACCTTGCGGTTAGATGCCAAGAAGTTGCCAAACCAAGCGATGATGCAGGATGCAGCCAGTCAAGATGCTCTCAATGGTGCAGCTGTAGAACTTTTTGAAGATCTGAGGGCCCATGCCAAATCTTTTCAGCTTCCTGAGGAGGGGGAGGCATTGTCATTGCTGATGTGGGGCGAACAAGGAGTACAGGTGGGGACTAAGCACGCACCCGAGGGGCCCCTGTATTGAGGGGATGTATTGAGGCGGATGTCTTGTTGCCTAGCCTCACCACCTGGGGGCGGCCGGTCAGAAAGTCACAGGGTCCTGAGCTTAGTGATGAGTTTGGAGGGCGCTATGGTGTTGAATGGACCCCAGGAAGAGTAGCTGCTGCTTTTGCAACAGCTAATGGGGATCATAATAAAATACCAAATACCAAACGCTTAGCTGTAGTCAATGAACAGCATTCTCACATAGGTGTTCCTCTTGTCCAGGTGGGAAAGAGCAGTGTGGAGTGCAATAGAGATTGCGTCATCTGTGGATCTGTTGGGGCGGTATGCGAGTTGGAGTGGGTCCAGGGTGTCCATGTCCTTGTTCAGACTCAGAGAAACAGAATATTACAGTTCTTCAGGTCCCGTTGATAGGAGTTCATCCAGTTTGTTCACCAGTGACAGAGGGCAATGGTGGTCTATTTGTTTGCTGACGTAATCTCGTTAGGAGGCTGCCTCACCTGCCTCTTTTTGGCCGCCACTTCCTCTTTCGAGTACCAGGGATTAGGGCCTGGTCCGGAGTACGCAGAACGCCCAGAGCTGCCGATTCGTTGAGGTAGAAATCTTCATCCAAATTGAGGCAAGTGATCGCTGTTCTGATGTCCAGAATACGTTTTCGGTCATAGGAAATGATGGTGGAGACATTGCGTACCAAAAAGTTAAGATCAGCATACATTATTTACATTTTTTAATAGCAGAATAAAATGTCCACTATCCACTGTAGCGCCATCTACTGTAATTTGTTTTTACTATCTCTCTAATCTCTCTGTCTTTCCCTTTCTCTCTCACAGGCAAAAAATGCACTGGCCCATGGTGTCCAGTCTGCCCGCCATGACTGTGACCTMCTGAGGGAGCAGTTTGAGGAGGAGCAGGAGGCCAAGGCAGAGCTGCAACGCGGCATGTCCAAGGCCAACAGTGAGGTGGCTCAGTGGAGGACTAAGTATGAAACTGATGCCATTCAGCGCACAGAGGAGCTGGAGGAGGCCAAGTGAGTCGCACGCAACAGCAGAAACTCACATATAGGGTGTGGATGGTGATGTGGTGGTACGGTAGTCTCAAAAACCCACACCATAGGCAACAGCAGTGTGGTCTGGATTCAATTTTGACACTTTCTTGGCAACTTTAATAAGAAAAAGAATGTGGGGTGGATCCTCTTAAAAATAACCTGTGATCCCCATCTTGCTAGCTGTTATCTTGCTAGCTGTTATCTTGCTAGCTGCTATCTTGCTAGCTGCTATCTTGCTAGCTGTTATCTTGCTAGCTGCTATCTTTGCTAGCTGTTATCTTGCAGCTGCTATCTTGCTAGCTTGCTATCTTGCTATAGCTGCTTGATCTTGCTAGCTGTTATCTTCTGCTATCTGGCTAGCTGCTATCTTGCTAGCTGCTATCTTGCTAGCTGCTCTGCTCTATCTTGCTAGCTGCTATCTTATATTTTATTCAAACAGATACGGTACCCACTGGCACACCACGTCATTTCAACGTGGACAATTTGGGTCATATTTGGTAGATACATTGATCAATAAGATTTCAGCACATTTTCACCCATATTTAAAAAATAAAATAAAATCAATCAGATCATGTAACCGGCGATAGCCGACACCCACATAGCTGATGTTTTTGGCGGTGTCGAAGGTGTAACTTCATTGGAACTGTCAAATCGGTTAGAAGCCGCTCTTGATCATTGTCATCAAGCCACACCTGTCCCACTTGCGTAACAAATTCAGACCAAGAAAGTGTAGCTGTATAGAAATGATGACGCTCAAATTGAAAATCATTAAACTAAAACAATGAGGAGTTCTATCATCCTAATGAACTGTAGGTGTAGATTACATCTGTCATCCTAATGGAGGAGTAGATTCATCATCATCCAAATGGAGGTGTAGATTACATCTATCATCCTAATGGAGGAGTAGATTACATCTATCATCCTAATGGAGGTCTAGATTACATCTATCATCCTAATGGAGGAGTAGATTACATCTATAATCTACCAATGGAGGAGTAGATTCTCTATCATTTCCTAATGGAGGTGTAGATTACATCTATCATCCTAATGGAGGTGTAGATTACATCTATCATCCTAATGGAGGAGTAGATTACATCTATCATCCTAATGGAGGAGTAGATTACATCTATCATCTAATGGAGGTGTAGATTAATCTATCATCCTAATGGAGGTGTAGATTAACATCTATCATCCTATATGGAGGAGTAGATTACATCTATCATCCTAATGGAGGAGTAGATTATCATCTCTAATCATTACTACATCCTAATGGAGGAGTAGATTACATCTATCATCCTAATGAGGGGAGTAGATTACATCTATCATCCTAATGGAGGAGTAGATTACATCTATCATCTAATGGAGGTGTAGATTACATCTATCATCCTAATGGAGGTGTAGATTACATCTATCATCCTAATGGAGGAGTAGACTATATCTATCATCTATCATCCTAATGGAGGTCTAGATTACATCTATCATCCTAATGGAGGAGTAGATTACATCTATCAGCCTAATGGAGGAGTAGATTACATCTATCATCCTAATGGAGGAGTAGATTACATCTATCATCTATCATCTAATGGAGGAGTAGATTACATCTATCATCCTAATGGAGGAGTAGATTACATCTATCATCCTAATGGAGGAGTAGATTACATCTATCATCTATCATCCTAATGGAGGAGTAGATTACATCTATCATCCTAATGGAGGAGTAGATACATCTATCATCCTAATGGAAGTGTAGATTACACTCTATCATCCTATGGAGGAGTAGATTACATCTATCATCTCCTAATGGAGGAGTAGATTACATCTATCATCTATATCTAATGGAGGTCTAGATTACATCTATCATCCTAATGGAGGAGTAGATTACATCTATCATCCTAATGGAGGAGTAGATTACATCTATCAGCCTAAATGGAGGTGTAGATTACATCTATCATCTATCAGCTTAATGAAGGTGTAGATTACATCTATCAGCCTAATGGAGGTGTAGATACATCTATCATCCTAATGAAGAGTAGATTACATCTATCAGCCTAATGAAGATGTAGATTACATCTATCAGCCTAATGGAGGTGTAGATTACATCTATCATCCTAATGGAGGTGTAGATTACATCTATCATCCTAATGGAGGTGTAGATTAACATCTATCATCCTAATGGAGGTGTTATTACATCTATCATCCTAATGGAGGAGTAGATTACATCTATCATCCTAATGGAGGTGTAGATTACATCTATCATCTATCATCCTAATGGAGGTGTAGATTACATCTATCATCCTAATGGAGGTGTAGATTACATCTATCATCCTAATGGAGGTTATGATTACATCTATCATCCTAATGGAGGTGTAGATTACATCTTCATCCTAATGGAGGAGTAGATTACATCTATCAGCCTAATGGAGGAGTAGATTACATCTATCATTCTAATGGAGGAGTAGATTACATCTATCATCCTAATGGAGGTGTAGATTACATCTATCATCCTAATGGAGGTTAGATTACATCTATCACCTAATGGAGGAGTAGATTACTTATCATCTATCATCCTAATGGAGGTGTAGATTACATCTATCATCACTAATGGAGGTGTAGATTACATCTATCATCCTAATGGAGGTGTAGACTACATCTATCACCTAATGGAGGAGTAGATTACATCTATCATCCTAATGGAGTGTAGATTACATCTATCATCCTAATGGAGGTCTAGATTACATCTATCAGCCTAATGGAGGAGTAGATTACATCTATCATCCTAATGGAGGTGTAGATTACATATGTCATCCTAATGGAGGTAGTAGATTACTATATCACCTAATGGAGGAGTAGATTACATCTATCATCCTAATGGAGGAGTAGATTACATCTATCAGCCTAATGGAGGAGTAGATTACATCTATCATCCTAATGGAGGTCTAGATTACAATCTATCATCCTAATGGAGGTGTAGATTACATCTATCATCCTAATGGAGGAGTAAGATTACATCTATCATCCTAATGGAGGAGTAGATTACATCTATCATTCCTAATGGAGGAGTAGATTACATCTATCATCCTAATGGAGGAGTAGACTTACATCTATCATCCTAATGGAGGAGTAGATTACATCTATCATTCTATGGAGGAGTAGATTAACATCTATCATCTAATGAGGAGTAGATTACATCTATCATCCTAATAGGAGGAGTAGATTACATCTATCATCTATCATCTAATGGAGGTGTTGATTACACTCTATCATCCTAATGGAGGAGTAGATTACAAATCTGTCATTCTATCATCCTAATGGAGGTAGATTACATTATCATCTATCATCCTAATGGAGGTGTAGATTACATCTAATCATCCATAATGGAGGAGTAGATTACACATCTATCAATTCCTAATGGAGGAGTAGATTACATTTATCATTCCTACATGGAGGAGTAGATTACATCTATCATCCTAATGGAGGAGTAAGATTTACATCTCATCATCCTTCAATGGAGGTAGTAGATTACATCTATCATCCTAATGGAGGAGTAGATACATTATCCATCCTAATGGAGGAGTACAGATTACATCTATCATCCTAAAATGAGAGGTCTAGATTACATCTATCAGCCTAATGGAGGAGTAGATTACATCTATCATCTAATGGAGGTTAGATTACATCTATTCATCCTAATGGAGGAGTTGATTACATTGATCACCTATCATCCTAATGAAGATAGATTACATCTATCATCCTAATGGACGCGTCTAGATTACATCTATCAGCCTAATGGAGGAGTAGATTACATCTATCATCCTAATGGAGTGTAGTATTACATTTATCATCCTAATGGAGGAGTTGATTACATCTATCATCTATCATCCTAATGAAGATGTAGATTACCATCTAATGCACATCCTTATAATGGAGGAGTAGATTACTCTATCAATGGCTTACCTAATGGAGGAGTAGATTACATCTATCATCCTAATTGGAGGGAGTAGATTACATTACATCTATCATCCTAATGGGGAGGAGCTAGAATTTAACATCTATCACATCTAATGGAGGAGTAGATTACATCTATCCATCCTAATGGAGGAGTAGATTACATCTGTCATCCTAATGGAGGTGTAGATTACATCTATCATCCTAATGGAGGTGTACAGTCGTGGCCAAAAGTTTTGAGAATGACACAAAAAAGTCTGCTGCTTCAGTGTCTTTAGATATTTTTATCAGATGTTACTATGGAATACTAAATTATAATTACAAGCATTTCATAAGTGTCAAAGGCTTTTATTGACAATTACATGAAGTTGATGCAAAGAGTAGATATTTGCAGTGTTGACTTTTATTTTTCAAGAATTGCAATTCATCTGATCACTCTTCATAACATTCTTGAGTATATGCAAATTGCCATCATACAAACTGAGGCAGCAAACTTTGTGAAAATTTATATTTGTGTCATTCTCAAAACTTTTGGCCACGACTGTAGATTACATTTATCACCCTATTGGAGGAGTAGATTACATCTCACATTCCAGTGTTCAAATTTGTAAACAAGGCTGCATGGGATTTCTCTTAATGCGACTCCGTGCAGCCAATGACAGTGCCAGTTTTTATGTGTATGCCAGGTGCCACTTGTGGATTTAACAGCCCTAATGCAGTTCCACCTTTGACACAACTAAATGACCTGGATTTCACCTCGTTGACATTAAAGTATATAGTGCAAGTGATCAATGCCGTTCGAGATTCTGTGCAGATTAATACAGACCGACAACCCTGAACACTTTCTATGATTACATAAGAAGACATTTATTGTTACAGTAACCTCAAAATGTGGCCATGGACGTGTTACTTATTACTCTGTGGAAATCTAATGTACAAGAATAAATACTTGTACATTAGTTTGTAAGATAGTTAATAGCTTAATGTTAGGTGGTCTTACAAAAGTAATATTAAATTGTGAGTCTTGATTAAATTCCACTTTGTCTACAAATGAATAATTAATGTTGCATTCACATCTCCATCTCAACCAAACATCTCAGTTCAGGTAAAGGATGATTTGATTTAGTCATTTTTTAACTTTGATTTTTGGTTGTGAGACTTGAGATGGAGACATGAATCCAACATTTAAATTTACTAACTTGTGGATTCCATTTGAAAGATACCAAACCTTAAAACACTAGGCCTATATGTATTGTCTATTTTTAGTTTAATCCTGGGTTAAATTTAAACAATAGCTGTTGATGACTTCCCATCAACAGCATCATTGATAATCGAATTGATAAAGTATGGTTCCATTTCATTTGCTCTGTTAAACCTTTTGGAATGACTTTGATAGCAACGCAACAGTGAATCTATTAAGTGGAGATTTCTCAACAACCATTTGGTGACAGCCTGTGGCAAATATGGAAGCCCAGTCGGGCTTGGTTAAAACCCTGGATGGGGGACCAAAGGGTAGCTGTAGGTAGATCAACTCTCCAGTAGGAGGTGCTGCCCGGCCTATTGTTTTTTTCTGATAGAGGATATTACGTTCAAGATCTGATGTTGTTTCAAAGGCACAAATTCAACATATTATACGCAAGGTTTGTCAGTGTTGAAAATGTTACCATGTTTATGTAATCCTGTAGTTGAATTTTCACCTTAAAAAACGTTTGTTAATAACTTTTTTCAAATCCAATGTATTTTCCATGTAACAATACATTGACAAATGATGTTGAAACAATGTTGATTTAATAACCAGTTTGTGCCCAGTGGGTAGTTATATAGGCCGTGACATAGTACCAAACTGCCATTCTATTATGTAAGGAGGGAACATTGTGGGAAGCAACCCAGATGTCTAGAGAGACATCTTAATGGTAGGGGGCTCTGAGAAAATGTCAATAAGTATTGTAACATTTGTTTTGGAACAAATTGTTCACAATAAAACCACCCTCTGTCGTCCAACAGGAAGAAGCTGGCCCAGCGTCTGCAGGAGGCTGAAGAGACCATCGAGGCAGTTAACGCCAAGTGCGCCTCCCTGGAGAAGACCAAGCAGAGRCTGCAGGGAGAGGTGGAGGACATGATGATTGACGTTGAGAGAGCTAACGCAATGGCCTCCAACCTTGACAAGAAGCAGAGAAACTTTGACAAGGTGAACATGAATAAACCTCACCCTAGGGTAATATTTTCTGTCTGCTATTGGATCAGTTGTAGTATAATTGTACCATATTCCTGATTCAAAACTCCATCAATGAGTTCTAATGAAAATCCTATGGATTTCCCTAGGTTCTGTCAGAGTGGAAGCAGAAGTATGAGGAGGGTCAGGCTGAGCTCGAAGGAGCTCAGAAGGAGGCTCGCGCTATGAGCACTGAACTCTTCAAGATGAAGAACTCCTACGAGGAGGCTCTGGATCATCTGGAGACTCTGAAGAGAGAGAACAAGAACCTGCAACGTGAGCATCTGACAGCAGTTATATTTTGCTCATGTTTGACTAGTGTTGTAAAAATGGAGGGAGCTTTAACCATCAAAATTACACTAAATTACTATTACACCATCTCTGAGTATGAAATTATATTTTTTATACTCGTGACCATGTTCCTTTGAACAACCCAAGGAAGTGGAGGGCAATTATATTTGCAAGACCATATGAAGTGCTGTTAATTATTTATCTGTTATTATGATTCAATGTCAACTTCAGTGCATTGGTAATATCCACACAAAAAATAATCTCTCAAGTCTAAACTGCTCCTGTGTTTGTGTGTGCAGAGGAGATCTCTGACCTGACTGAGCAGATCGGAGAGACTGGCAAGAGCATCCATGAGCTGGAGAAGGCCAAGAAAACCGTGGAGACAGAGAAGTCTGAGATCCAGACGGCTCTGGAGGAGGCTGAGGTACAAACTACAGCTGTTTGATGGGAAAAGCAGTGTTACACGAGCCAATGCTAGCTACAGTCCAATGATCCCTGTATTGGTGTTTATTGTAGTCATATATATTTAATTGCTGGTGTTATTCACATCCAAATGTATTGAAATCAAATCGCCTGACTGCTTCTCCTTGTCCAGGGCACACTGGAGCACGAGGAATCCAAGATTCTGCGTGTGCAGCTGGAGCTGAACCAGATCAAGGGTGAGGTGGACAGGAAGCTGGCTGAGAAGGATGAGGAGATGGAGCAGATCAAGAGGAACAGCCAGAGGTTGACTGACTCCATGCAGAGCACCCTGGACTCTGAGGTCAGGAGCAGGAATGACGCCCTGAGGGTGAAGAAGAAGATGGAGGGAGACCTGAATGAGATGGAGATCCAGCTGAGCCACGCCAACCGCCAAGCTGCCGAGGCCCAGAAACATCTGAGGAACGTCCAGGGACAGCTAAAGGTAAGGGGAATGGGACATCAGGCTCAAACATCTGAGGAACGTCCAGGGACACCTAAAGGGAATGGGACATCAGGCTCAAACATCTGAAGAACGTCCAGGGACACCTAAAGGTAAAGGGACATCAAGCTCAAACATCTGATGAACGTCCAGGGACACCTAAAGGTAAAGGGAATGGGACATCAGGCTCAAACATCTGAGGAACGTCCAGGGACACCTAAAGGTAAAGGGAATGGGACATCAAGCTCAAACAGCTGAGAATGGGGAGGGATTTGTTTGTGAACCTTTAAAAAAGGCTTGAACCAAGGAATTTAAAATATTGAATAGATTGGACTAATATACTGTAGAAATTTAGGGATATTGAGGAAATTCTTACCAATAAACATTTTTATCACCGATCCTATCACCTCTACTTCCACAAGTCCTAATAAACCTGTCATTATGAACCCCAGGATGCCCAACTGCACCTTGATGACGCCGTCCGTGCCTCAGAGGACATGAAGGAGCAGGCAGCCATGGTGGAGCGCAGAAACGGTCTGATGGTGGCTGAAATCGAGGAGCTGAGAGTTGCCCTGGAGGTGACAGAGAGAGGCCGTAAAGTGGCTGAGACTGAGCTGGTAGACGCCAGCGAGCGTGTTGGGCTGCTGCACTCCCAGGTACAGGTCAAAATCAATTTCTTATGAAACTCAACCAAACATACCATTTACACAGTGCTTGCTTTTATATGTCGTAACTTCTGCCTTATGACATATAAGTTATCTTGAGAGTCAAACAATTTGTCTTGTTTCTTCCAGAACACCAGCCTTCTGAACACCAAGAAGAAGCTGGAGACTGACCTGGTGCAGGTGCAGGGAGAGGTGGATGATATCGTCCAGGAAAGCAGGAATGCAGAGGAGAAGGCCAAGAAGGCCATCACTGATGTGAGTTCTTATGATCTATTGAATTACATCAACTTCATTTGGCCCCAATGGTAACGGTAGTATTGGCTGAGCCTCAAGGCATCCCAGTTTGAGGCAACGTCGATTCTAACAGCCTCATAAATACATTTAATCTACAGTGCCTTCAGAAAGTATTCATACCCCTTGACTAATTCCACATTTTGTTGTGTTACTGCTTGAATTCAAAATGGATTAAATAGATTTTTATCTCACCAATCTACACACCCCATAATGACAAAGTGAAAACATGTTTTTAGGACATTTTTGAAATATGTTAAATGAAATACAGATGTCATTTCCATAAGTATCACACCCCTGAGTCAATACTTTGTAGAAGCACCTTTGACAGTGATTACAGCTTTGATTCGTCTTGGGTATGTCTGTATCAGCTTTGCACATCTGGATTTGAGGATTTTCTCCCATTCATCCTTGCAGATTTTCTCAAGCTCTGTTATTAAGTTCTATGGGGACTGGATGTGAACAGAAGTTTTCCACAGATTTTCAATGGGATTCAAGTCTGGGCTTTTACTGCACTTTCACATTCTTGCTCTGAAGCCATTCCAGTGTTGCTTTGGCTGTATGCTTGGGGTCATTGCCACATTTTTGCCGTAGTCTATGGTCACTGGCACTCTTAGTCAGGTTTACATGTATTTGGCTCCATTCATGGTTCCCTCTATCTTTACCAGTCTCCCTGCCGCTGAAAAGCAGCCCCATAGCATGATGCTGCCACCACCATGCTTCACAGTAGGGATGCTGCCACCACCATGCTTCACAGTAGGGATGCTGCCACCACCATGCTTCACAGTAGGGATGGTGATAGAAGGGTGTAATAGCACTTTGCATTCAGGCCAAAGAGTTATATTTTTGTGTCAGAATCTTTTACCTTATGCTCACAGCCGTTCATGTGCCTTTTTTGCAAACTCCAGGCGTGCTGTCATGTGCCTTTCTCTCAGGAGTGGCTTCCATCTAGACTGACGTAGGGGATAACCCTGGACAGGGCCAACCAGGCAGGACATAACCCCACCCACTTTGCCAAAGCACAGTCCCCTCACCACTAAAGGGATATCAACAGATCACCAACTTACTACCCTGAGACAAGGCTGAGTATAGCCCACTAAGATCTCCTCCAACGAACAAGCCCGAGGGGGGCGCAAAACACTCAAGTGACGCACCCCTCCTAGGAACGGCATGGAAGAGCACTAGTAAGCCAGTGACTCAGCTGTCACGTTCCTGACCTGTTTTCCCTTGTTTTGTATTTATTTAGTATGGTCAGGGCGTGAGTTGGGTGGGTTGTCTATGTGTGATTTTCTATGTTGGGATTTTGTGTTCGGCCTGGTATGATTCTCAATCAGAGGCAGCTGTCAATCGTTGTCCCTGATTGAGAATCATACTTAGGCAGCCTGGGTTTCACGTGTGTTTTGTGGGTGTTTGTCTACCGTGTTTTCACCACACGGTACTGTTTCGGTTTTCTGCACTTCGTTTATTGTTTTGTATTTCAGTGTTCAGTTTCGGTTTTAATAAATCATCATGAGCACGAACCACTCTGCATATTGGTCCGATCCTTCTCGCCTCTCCTCGTCCGATGAGGAGGACGAAATAGACTATCGTTACATCAGCCCCTATAATAGGGTCAGAGAATCCCAGTGGAGAGAGCTGAGCAGGCCAGGCTGACACAGCAAAGGATAGCACTGCAGTGATATGATCAAGATTTTAGCAGCCATATTTCAAATCAAATCACATTGTATTAGTCACATGCGCCGAATACAACAAATGTAGACCTTACAGTGAAATGCTTACTTACGAGCCCCTAACCAACAATGCAGTTAAAAAAAATATGGATAAGAATAAGGAATAAAAGAAACAAGTAATTAAAGAGCAGCGGTAAAATATCAACATCAAGACTATATACAAATGATAACAACAGAGAGTAGCAGCGATGAAAAAGAGGGCAGTGGTTACCTGTAATCCATTGCTTCTGGTTTGGGTATGTACGTACGGTCACTGTGGGGACGACATCATCGATGCACTTATTGATGAAGCCAATGACTGATGTGGTGTACTTATCAATGTCATCGGAGGAATCCCGGAACATATTCCAGTCTGTGCTAGCAAACAGTCCTGTAGCTTAGCATCTGCTTCATCTGACCACTTTTTTATTGATCTAGTCACTGGTCCTTCCCGATACATTTTTTGCTTGTAAGCAGGAATCAGGAGGATAGAATTATGGTCAGATTTGCCAAATGGAGGGCGAGGGCGACCTTTGTATGCGTCTCTGTGTGTGGAGTAAAGGTGGTCCAGAGTTTTTTTTCCTCTGGTTGCACATATAACATGCTGATAGTAATTTGGTAAAACTGATTTAAGTTTCCCTGCATTAAAGTCCCTGGCTACTAGAAGCGCCACCTCTAGGTGAGCGTTTTCTTGTTTTTCATACAGATGAAAACTCTCTAGATAGTGTTGTCGTTCAGCCACGTCTATGCACGTCTATCCACGTCTCCGTGAAGTATAAGATATTACAGTTTTGAATGTCCCGTTGGTAGTTTAATCTTCCACGTAGGTCATCTATTTTATTGGCCAAAGATTGCACGTTTGCTTGCAGAATGGATGGAAGTGTTTTTTTTCCCGATTGCTTACGAATTCTCAGAAGGCAGCCCGCCCTCCGGCCCCTTTTTCTCCGCCTCCTCTTCACGTATATCACGGGGATCTGGGCCTATTCCTGAGAAAGAAGTGTATCGTTCGCGTCGGCCTCGTCAGACTCGTTAAAGGAAAAAAAGATAGTAGAGCATTGCAGTAGTCTAATCTAGAAGTGACAAAAATATGGATTAGCTTTTCAGCATAATTTTTGGACAACATGTTTTACATTTTTGCAATGTTATGATGGTGGGAAAAAAGCTGCCCTTGAAATATTCTTGATATGTTCATCAAGAGAGAGATCAGGGTCCAGAGTAACGCCGAGGCCCTTCAGTTTTATTTGAGGTGACTGTACAACCATCATTATTGTTAGTCAGATCAAAAAGCAGATCTCTTTGTTTCTTGGGGCCTAGAACAAGCATCTCTGTTTTGTCTGAGTTTAAAAGTAAAACGTTTGCCGCAGTCCACTTCCTTATGTCTGAAACACAGGCTTCCAGGGTAGGCAATTTTGGAGCTTCACCATGTTTTGTCAAAATGCACAGCTGTGTGTCGTCCCCATAGCAGTGAGAGTTGAAATTGTGTTTTCAAATGACATCACCAAGAGTTAGAATATATAGTGAAAACGATAGTGGTACTAAAATGTTGAAAATTCTAATAATTAGCTGGTTGATAATCTGCATCCAGTTAAATATAACTGAGGTTGGAGCAAAAACCTACAGAACGGTTGGAGAACCCTGGTCTAGAGAGACATACATTAAACAAACTACCATTCCAGGCGGCCATGATGGCTGAGGAGCTGAAGAAGGAGCAGGACACCAGYTCTCACCTGGAGAGGATGAAGAAGAACCTGGAGGTCACAGTCAAGGACCTGCAGCACCGCCTGGATGAGGCTGAGAATCTGGCCATGAAGGGAGGCAAGAAGCAGCTCCAGAAACTGGAGTCCAGGGTGAGTTAACAACAGGGTGGATTGGAGTGGATTGAAAAACAGATTTCTGGATATTTATTTGGGCATGGTGTAATGACTTTTTCTCTCAATAACCCACCTAGATAATGAAAAGCTGCTGTTAACATTACAGATCCCTTCAATTAAAATTGTAAAAGTATATATAGTAGAAGACTTGTCATGTTTTGTCTTTGATCATGTCTTGTCCCTGTGCTTCCCTCTGCTGGTCTTATTAGGTTCTTTCCCTCTTTCTCTCTCTCTCTCTCCTCCTCCCTCTCTCCCTCTCCCGCTCTCTCTCTCTATCGTTCCGTTCCTGCTCCCAGCTGTTTCTCATTCTCCTAACGACCTCATTTACTCTTTCACACCTGTCCCCTATTTTGCCCTCTGATTAGAGTCCCTATTTCTCCCTCTGTTTCCCGCTCTCGTGCCCTGTGTTCTGACTTCTCGACTTTGATTGTTGTGCTTGCTTCCTGTGTCCCTCTGTTCCGCCTGGTCGTGTTCTTTGCCCTCTTCAGATGCGCGTGTGAGCAGGTGTCTATGTCAGCTACGGCCAGTGCTTCCTGAAGCGACCTGCAGTCGTGGTCGTGTCTCCAGTCGTTCTCTCTATTGACGAGAGGATTTCAGTTTCCTGTTTTGGATTTACCATTGATAAACCAGGAGATCATTATTTGTTTAATACTGGAATAATAAAAGACTCTGTTACTATTACGCGCTGGCTTTGGGTCTCATTCACCAGCATAACAGAAAGAATCCGACCAAGATGGACCAGCGACTATGGATTCTCTCAACACTGGCCGTCGAGTTCCCCGGGAGCAAGTGGCTCGGCAGACACAGAGCAGGAATTGTTTGCTGCTCGTCATGCAGTTGGAGCACCCTGGCCGGTCAGGTGCCTCGATCTCTCTGGAACAGTTTTCAGAGTCTTCGTCTCTGTGCAACCCCAGCTACTTCCTGGTCTTCTCGAGTCTCCGAACCTAGGGTTCTGAGATTAACTCCCTCCGATGTTGACTGCTGGGCGGCCCACGGGAGTGCGCGCTCTCTTCTCTCACCCCAGTTGGATATATGTGTGTCTCTCTCCCAGCGCACACAGACACGTACTCTATGAGTAGAGCTTCGGAACTCGCTCTACTCACTCCTGATGTCCCGCCCTCATCCGGCCGCCGGCACCCCCCCTCACGGGAGTGGGGCACACGCTATCTGGGAGGCAGGGTGAGTGTCTACTGACGATTATCTGAACTTTAAAGAGAGAGATGATACGGGTTTTTGATCGTTCAGTTTTTGGAAGGAGGCTTCCAGGGCCTGGCTTCCCTATGTCAAGGTGATCGATCATAACGATTACTCTAGTAGTTTCGCACTCTGCTGCATCCAGTGACTGGAACGAGCCGGCGTTGCTCGCTCGTTTTCTGGAGGGACTCCACGCTGAGGTTAAGGATGAGATTCTTCCGCGGAGGTTCCTTCCAGCGTGGACTCTTTGATGCACCTGCCATCCGCATAGAACGACGGGTAGATCTTCGTCACCGAGGGCTCGTGGAAGCAGAGCTCCGCGTTATAACGGTGTTTCCCCTCTCCGCTATCTCACCATGCTCCTCTCCACCGGCTCAGAGACTGAGCACCATGCAGCTGGAGGGTATTCGCATCCCGACTAAGGAGAGGAACGAGAATCACCCAAACCGCCTTTGCCTCTATTGCGGTTCGCTGACGATTATTTGTCATGTCATGTCCAGATAAACAGCACGCAGTGCTCATCAGTAAGCGGAGGCTATCTGTGTGAAGCAAGCTACTAAAACCCCCCGCCCCCGGCCGCCTCCCCCCGACCCCCCTCCCCGCCCGCCCACGCCCCACCCGTCCTCGCCGCCCCTTCACCCGCCCCCTCCCCTCTCCCCCACCGCCGCTACCCCCCCCCGCCCATCCCCGCCCGCCGCCCCCCCCCCCCCCCCCCCCCACCACCCCCTCACCCCGCCCCCCCACCCCCCCCCCCCCTCCCCCCAGCGCCCCACCCCGCCATCCCCTGCGCCTCTCGCTCCCCCCACGCCCCGCTCCACACGACCCCCACCCCCCTCGGCAACCCCCCACCCTGCACAAACCCCCCCCCCCCTCACAGCTCTCCCTCCAACCGCACACGCCCCTCCCCCCCCCCCCCCCCCACCCACGCTCCAACCCTCCCGCCCCCACCACCCCACCAGATCAGAATCAAAGCCCCAGCAAGTACAGATCAGAAAAGGGAAAAGGGCTACTGGTACGCATACTCGCAGTCCTTCCATCAAGATCCTGTACTACTTGTCGGTCCATCTACGCTGGACCGGTTCGGCTGCTTCCTGCAGTGCCTTGATAGACTCTGGGGCTGAGGGTTGTTTTATGGACGAAGCATGGGCTCGGAAACATGACATTCCTCTCAGACAGTTAGGGAAGCCCACGCCCATGTTCGCCTTAGATGGTAGTCTTCTCCCCAGTATCAGATGTGAGACACTACCTTTAACCCTCACAGTATCTGGTAACACAGTGAGACCATTTCCTTTTTGATTTTTCGTTCACCTTTTACACCTGTTGTTTTGGGTCATCCCTGGCTAGTATGTCAAATCCTTCTATTAATTGGTCTAGTAATTCTATCCTATCCTGGAACGTTTCTTGTCATGTGAAGTGTTTAATGTCTGCTATCCCTCCTGTGTCTTCTGTCCCTCTACTCAGGAGGAACCTGGTGATTGACAGGAGTGCCGGAGGAATATCATGATCTGCGCACGGTCTTCAGTCGGTCCAGAGCCAGCTCCCTTCCTCCTCACCGGTCGTATGATTGTTGTATTGATCTCCTTCCGGGGACCACTCCCCTCGGGGTAGACTATACTCTCTGTCGGCTCCCGAACGTAAGGCTCTCGAGGATTATCTGTCTGTTTCTCTCGACGCCGGTACCGTGTGCTTCTTCCTCTCCGCCGGAGCGGGTTTTTTCTTTGTTAAGAAGAAGGACGTACTCTGCGCCCCTGCGGTGGATTATCGAGGGCTGAATGACATAACGGTTAAGAATCGTTATCCGCTTCCCCTTATGTCGTCAGCCTTCGAGATTTGCAGGGAGCCAGGTGCTTTACTAAGTTGGACCTTCGTAACGCTTACCATCTCGTACGCATCAGAGAGGGGGACGAGTGGAAAACGGCGTTTAACACTCCGTTAGGGCATTTTGAATACCGGGTTCTGCCGTTCGGTCTCGCTAATGCTCCAGCTGTCTTTCAGGCATTAGTTAATGATGTACTGAGAGACATGCTGAACATTTTTGTTTTCGTTTACCTTGACGATATCTGATTTTTTCACCGTCACTCGAGATTCATGTTCAGCACGTTCGACGTGTACTCCAGCGCTTTAGAGAATTGTCTCTACGTGAAGGCTGAGAAGTACGCCTTTCATGTCTCCTCTGTCACATTTCTCGGTTTGTTATTTCCGCTGAAGGCATTCAGATGGATCCCGCTAAGGTCCAGGCTGTCAGCGATTGGCCCGTTCCTAAGTCACGTGTCGAGTTGCAGCGCTTTCTCGGTTTCGCTAATTCTTATCGGCGTTTCATTCGTAATTCGGTCAAGTGGCTGCCCTCTCACAGCTCTGACTTCTGTCAAGACTTGCTTTAAGTGGTCCGGTTCCGCCCAGGGAGCTTTTGATCTCCTCAAGAAGCGTTTACATCCGCCCCTATCCTTGTTATTCCTGACGTCACTAAACAATTCATTGTCGAGGTTAGACGCGCGTTTCAGACAGAGGTCCGCAATCACGTCACAGTTTGGAGGGAGTTCTGTCGTTTGATTGGTGCTTCCGTCAGTCTCTCTTCCGGGTTTCATCCCCAGTCTAACGGTCAAGCGAAAGGGCCAATCAGTCGATTGGTCGCATATTACGCAGCCTTTCGTTTCGAAACCTGCGTCTTGGGCAGAACAGCTCCCCTGGGCTGAGTACGCTCACAACTCGCTTCCTTCGTCTGCTACCGGTCTATCTCCGTTTCAGAGTAGTCTTGGGTACCAGCCTCCTCTGTTCTCGTCCCAGCTCGCCGAGTCCAGCGTTCCCCCGCTCAGGCTTTGTCCAACGTTGTGAGCGCACCTGGAGGAGGGTCAGGTCTGCACTTTGCCGTTACAGGGCGCAGACTGTGAGAGCGCGCCAATAAACGTAGGATTAAGAGTCCTAGGTATTGTCGCGGTCAGAGAGTGTGGCTTTCCCACTCGTAACTTCCCTTACGACAGCTTCTCGCAAGTTGACTCCGCGGTTCATTGGTCCGTTCCGTGTCTCTCAGGTCGTCAATCCTGTCGCTGTGCGACTGCTTCTTCCGCAACATCTTCGTCGCGTCCACCCTGTCTTCCATGTCTCTTGTGTCAAGCCTTTTCTTCGCGCCCCGCTGTTCGTCTTCCCTCCCCCCCCCGTCCTTGTCGAGGGCGCTCCTATTTACAAGGTACGGAAGATCATGGACATGCGTTCTCGGGGACGTGGTCACCAGTACTTAGTGGATTGGGAGGGTTACGGTCTCGAGGAGAGGAGTTGGGTTCCATCTCGGGACGTGCTGGACCGTTCGTTGATTGATGATTTCCTTCGTTGCCGCCAGGGTTCCTCCTCGAGTGCGCCAGGGAGGCGCTCGGTGAGTGGGGGGTACTGTCATTTTGTCTTTGATCATGTCTTGTCCTCTGTGCTTCCCTCTGCTGGTCTTATTAGTTTTTCCTCTTTTCTCTCTCTCTCTCTCTCCTCCTCCTCTCTCCTCTCTCCCCCGCTCTCTCTCTCTATCGTTCCGTCCTGCTCCCAGCTGTTTCTCATTCTCCTAACGACCTCATTTACTCTTTCACACCTGTCCCCTATTTTGCCCTCTGATTAGAGTCCCTATTTCTCCTCTGTTGTTCCCGCTCTGTCCTTGTCGGATTCTTGTTTGATGTTTGCTGTCCTGTGTCCTTGTTCCGCCCTGTCGTGTTCTTTGCCCTCTTCAGATGCTGCGTGTGAGCAGGTGTCTATGTCAGCTACGGCCAGTGCCTTCCTGAAGCGACCTGCAGTCTGTGGTCGCGTCTCCAGTCGTTCCTCTCTATTGACGAGAGGATTTCAGTTTCCTGTTTTGGATTTACCATTGATAATATCCAGGAGAATCATTATTTGTTTAATACTGGAATAAAGACTCTGTTACTATTACGTCGCTTTTGGGTCCTCATTCACCAGCATAACAAGACTATACCTCTGTGTTGCAAAGATTTGTTATGTATGATTTAACCACCTCAAACAAATGCCTATGTTAATTTCTTCTACAAAGGTGCGTGAGCTTGAGACTGAGTTGGAGTCCGAGCAGAAAAGAGGTGTAGATGCGGTCAAGGGAGTCCGCAAGTATGAGCGCCGAGTCAAGGAGCTCACTTACCAGGTAAGAGAAAGTGCCTTCTTCACACAATTTACACTAACACAAACAGGTTTGTGTATAAAACTGAGGCAGTGAATCTTTGATTTTGTCCCACAGACTGACGAGGATAAGAAGAACGTTGGCAGGCTTCAGGACCTGGTAGATAAGCTGCAGATGAAAGTGAAGGCCTACAAGAGGCAGGCTGAGGAAGCAGTAAGTCACATGCTGTACTTAGTCAAATACTCTGAAAGCATGCTTTCGAAAAACATATTTTTCCCTCGTTAACTTCATGTAAATATAGTTTAGTTACAGCTGAGATCCACAAAAGGTGAAACACTGGTCGCCCCAGGCGCATTTGTTATTGTTTTTGTTTTGTTTATCAAACAAAGGAGATGAGTATGAAGTGTTGTGGTAAAATAAAATCTATTGTGTGTGCAAGTTAGTGAAACTTGCAACCCCTACCTCTACCCAACAGTGCAGTAGTCAATAATAGTATAACCCTAACACGAGAAATAAACAAGAGGAAAATTATAGATAATTTAAGTCAATGATGTGAAAACAAAAAAAGTTTGTTGTTTTAACAAACATCTTCATTGTCATAAATAACATCTTTGTTGTTGTAATAACATCTTTGTTGTTGTAATAACATCTTTGTTGTTGTAATACCATCTTTGTTGTTGTAATAACATTGTTGGTTGTAAATAACCAATTCTTGTTGTTAATAACATTGTTGTTGTAATAACATCTTTGTTGTTGTAATAACATCTTTGTTGTTGTAATAACATCTTTGTTGTTGTAATAACATCTTTGTTGTAGTAATAACATCTTTGGTGTTGTAATAACATTGTTGTTATTGTAATAACGGACTCCAACTTTGAAGTGCTTCTGCACATCAGTCAATATTGACTCAATTGATATTGCAAGTAATTGCTGAAGACATTATGCACATTTCTCAGTGCTACCTACTTAAAGTATAGGGTTAGTATTAATATTAATTTGCTGTCCTGGGGACTGGTCTACTGGTAGTGCCGCCACCCTTGGATCACATATGCCCCTGCAGGCAGTGGTTTGGTCCCCGTTCACCATGCAGGCAGCGGTTTGATCCCCGTTCACACTTTCTCTGCTGTATCATCTAGCTCCCTATTTACAGCACATTGCTATCTGAAGATAAAAAACAAACTTAAAATACTTATTTTTAAAGAATATGAATTTGCTTCCTGAATCTTCAAACAATATAGTGATGTTCTGCTCTCCCTCTCAGGAGGAAGCAGCCAACCAGCACATGTCTAAGTTCAGGAAGGTGCAGCATGAGCTGGAGGAGGCTGAGGAGCGTGCTGACATTGCTGAGACTCAAGTCAACAAGCTCAGAGCCAAGACCCGTGACAGTGGAAAGGTAAAGAGCTGCTGCCTAACCTACACCCGATTCATGTTCAAATATGACCACATCAACTCCACCTATTCTTCAGTATAATTCAAACTGAAATGGAACTTTGAAATTCAAAATAGAAAATCCAAGCTTATCACTGAGCCTTAAATGCTTGATCGATTATATTATTTTGATGTTCATTAATTTTGCATGTTCATTATTAATACCGATCCATTCATTTATTTCTTCCTTCTTACAGGGCAAAGAAGCTTCTGAATAAACAAGATCAAAGTCTCTTAACATTTCACTGTGTTGCAAAAATATGATTTTCATGGTGAAATTGTGAGCATTGATTAAAAACATGTTGGCCAACATATACTTTTTTTTGTCGTGTCTTACTATTATTTAATTATAGGACATGCTATTTTATCAAATTGATTACCTAATGTTTAATTGATTACGTGATTGAATTAAACCATGCCTCAATTAAAGTATTAATAACCTGGGGCACCATGGAAGCATTAATTTATATAGAGCGGTTATCTCCCGAATCCACTCTCTTAAAGATCTGAAGATCTTTTATATYAATAGCAGTCAATTATTAATCGTCACCTCGATCGGTCTCATTCTGATTGTCGTAAGTACTTGGTTATCTTCACGAACTCTAGCTAATAAGTTGAATCAGCCATACACAAATTGGCTTAATTATTTATTCACTAAATACCTAAATAATCACACAGAATGACATATATATATACACAGGATAGATCCCACATCGATTACTAATCATGTCATGAAAAGCCCCTAGTGGGCTAACCCGATATGACGGCTGGTTACACAAGGGAAGGGGGTTGGGTTTGAATGAAAGAGCGGGAAGACTGAGGGACAAAGGGTCTCTATCGGACCTTGAGAAGCTACCGTAAATACAGAATCTTCTGCATTCTAATAACCTCCCATTCGGAAAAGGAAAACGCAAGATATATATTTACTCTGAGCTGCGCTTCGATAGATGGGTCGAAGATGGAAGACTAGTTTACCCAGCAGAGATCACCATTGTCCTTTGAAGAATCTTTCTGGTCGCAGTGTTGTAGAGCAGATACGTTGTAGTACCCTGTTGTTCTTAGGAGATTGTCTGTCCTTTCCTAGGCCACGTACGTTTACAGCTGATAACTCGACATCTAGGATGTATCACTTCTTTAGTGAATAATTGTTCAAAGTTCATACTACTAAGTTGCCATAATCAACTCATGCTGTATTCTGGCTGGTCTAATCGAAATTCCCCATTCCAGCGTGGTGATCGTCACCTCCACGTTGAAATTTGCCCTTTTAAACGTTAGGACAGTAGTCCTAACATTTCTGGAACTAAATGTTAGGGTTAGGGGTTAGGGTTAGGGTTAGGAGGGTTAGGGTCAGGAGGGTTAGGGTTAGGGTTGGGGTTAGGGTTAGGGTTAGGGTTAGGGTTGGGGTTAGGGTTGGGGTTAGGGTTAGGGTT
>NW_019943674.1:113040-119096 GCF_002910315.2 Salvelinus sp. IW2-2015 | reverse complement strand
GAGGGCAGGTAGTTTGCCCCCGGTGATGCGTTGTGCAGACCTCACTACCCTCTGGAGAGGCTTACAGTTGTGGGCGGAGCAGTTGCCGTTCCAGGCGGTGATACAGCCCGACAGGATGCTCTCGATTGTGCATCTGTAAAAGTTTGTGAGTGTTTTTGGTGACAAGCTGAATTTCTTCAGCCTCCTGAGGTTGAAGAGGCGCTGCTGCGCCTTCTTCACCACGCTGTCTGTGTGGGTGGACCATTTCAGTTTGTCCGTGATGTGTACACCGAGGAACTTAAAACTTTCCACCTTCTCCACTACTGTCCCATCGATGTGGATAGGGGGCTGCTCCCTCAGCTGTTTTCTGAAGTCCACGATCATCTCCTATGTTTTGTTGACATTGACTGTGAGGTTATTTTCCTGACACCACACTCTGAGGGCCCTCACCTCTTCCCTGTAGGCCATCTCGTTGTTGTTGGTAATCAAGCCTACCACTGTAGTATAGTATTCATTTTGTTTTTTTTGCAGACATGACTGTACAGATGTTGGCTCATAACTTCATCCCTCTTTTGTCGCAGAGACTTTTCCTGAAAGGTTGCAAGATCGAATCCCTGAGCTGACAAGGTCAAATCTGTCGTCCTGCCCCTAAACGAGGCAGTTAACCCACAGTTCCTAGGCCGTCATTGAAAATAAGAATTTGTTCTTAACTGACTTGCCTAGTTAAATACAGATACAATTGGGTTCAGGGCTTGCTATCAAAATGATGTTATTTCTCGTGAGGCCTAGGTCCTATTACTGGAACATTGGTTTAATGAGACATCAATTGTGGCCTGGGGTGGTCTAGTGGTTAGGACTGCTACTTTCAGCGCGGACATAAACCTACTGTGTCAGCATGGGGTTCGATTCCAGCCACACCCTTCTAACACAAATAACTCAATCACCTGATCTGACTTGATGTAACAACACATTTCAAATATGGACACTCCAGGGTTATTTCACCTCTGATCTTAATAAGAAATGACCTCACCAAACACTTGGATGACATACATCGGAAACAAATCAAATAATAAGTCAATAGACTACACCTGTCATGGTAAACCAGGAAATACTTGATTTCTATTGTACAGAATGCTTGTCAATAAGATAAAACGCCCTTAGTCTGTTCAAAAAGGACTAAGTTGTTGAGATTACAATACCAACCAAAGAGCGAATATATCTTGAAAGACTGGTTGCATCTTTTGGTAAGTGGTAATGAAGTGACCAATAATGGTTGCAATTGAGATCAGCTGTGCGGGTGAATTTAGAGCATATCGATGGTTTAACGAGACATGAGCTGGCGATAATAAGGAATTAATATCGGACAGAAGTTCTCACTTGGGATTTTAAAAAATCCAAAACAATAAGGAATAACTTCGCAAAATAGAAGTATAATGTTTATTTATTCACCAAATTATGCAAAAATGTTCAACAAATTACAGCATATAAATTGTGAATTGAAATGTTGAGTAACTGGTGTTTATCAGCCCATTGCCAAGCTAGCTAAAACATTGGATGCAATAACTAGCTAGCAGGCGATCTCATCCTGTTCATCAGTTGTTTGGAGAGAGTCAGTGTCTTTTTACCTAGCTAGCCATTAGCTAACTTCCTCTTGCCACTTTCCCTTCCCTATTGTGTTGCACTATTGGGGTTTGTAACGGGGTGAGTGACTGGTTGCCGGGAAGTCAGGCACAGGAGAGCAGAGATGGGTGATAACAGGAGAACTTTAATATACACCCTGGCCCAAAGGCACAGGTGAGGCAGCACAAAGCACAACCACGGTAACATGAACCGGATTAAACAACACAAACAAACCTAGGTTTGAAACAAACCTGGCGCAAGCCAGCCTGTAGCATAACACCCTACACAAAGAACAATTCCACACACAGACATGGGGGAAACAGAGGGTAATATACATTTAGCTCTGATGAGGAATGTGAACCAGAGTGTGCGGGGAAAACAAGCACAAATAAAATGGAAAATGAAAGGTGGAGCGGCGATGGGCTGGAAGACCGGTGTACTGTGCGCACTAGAGCAAAACGGCACGCGAGAGCAAGGAAAGGTGAACTACTTCAGTGCAAGATACGACACAACTTAAACAAGCCTAAAAATGTTAACAGAACGATTGAACTTAAATATCAAAGGTCAGTATGTGGCGTTCAGCAACTTGAAACCAACATAACAAATATATATTAGCAGTAAAGATTAATTTTATACCCCCTGATTCCTGCTTATCTCCAGGTTGAAGGAAACATCCACCATGCTGGGCGTTATGGCGGTAAAGGCGGCGCTTGGCCGGACACTACTGTACCTCTTGCCAACCAAATATAAATATTTTAAATTGATAAATTTATTTGACCGAGAGCGATGCCCGACACTCATACAGCGCTCTGTCTCTGTAGTGCAGACCATGTACTTTGATGCATGCCTTGGACCAAAAGAGCATGGCATGTCATAGTATTTCTGGCCAGACAGCATCAGGGATAAATGAGGCTACACATGGTAGAGGTTGCTGTTCATTTGCTCTGATGTTCGCTCTATGATATACAACTCAGAGAAAAAACAGAAACGTAACCATATTATTTTCAGGATCCAATGTCTATTCAAAGATAATTCGTAAAATGATTCAAATCAACTTCCAGACCCTTCATTTGCTAAAGGTTAAGACCTGGTCTCCCACGCTTGTTGCACCATAATAGAACCATAAACCCCCCAAGTAAATGAACATGCACACTGCTGGACAACGCGATTATTGACTCACTACAGCTTACCAGACGGTATAGTCCAATTAACGGTCCAACGAGTTATAAACTATGAGGACACATAAATGCATTCTACGACGTCTGAAAACATCCATAAGGGAAGATCCAGTGGTCACCTGCCTCATTCAATGGGTGAACGGCCTTAGGCATTGCTGCCAGGAGGCGATGAGGACTGCAGATGTGGCCAGGTGCAATCACAATTTTGCATATGATCGTCGTTCTACTTGAGACACTTAATCAAGACAGCGCTACAGTCCTCTGAGTGAGAAAAACATAGACAGTTGGCGATCATGCTCACAGTGGCAGACCAGTGTAACACACTCTGCTACAGCGAGATCGGTTTACATCCGAAACATCACACCGGCGTGGACCATGTGTTTGGAAACAACAACTTTGGCGCCGAGTTTACTCCAGACAACTCGACAATTCCCGTTAACAAATCAAGTGCTCAGTGACTTGGTCCTCACCCAATAGCCCTGAGAAGGATCTTGGACTGATGATTTGTTAGGCCTGTTGTAGGGCCAGGTCCTCACCATACATCGCCGGCAACGGGGCGACCTAAATGGGACAAAAAACCACCATTCGCTGGACCAATACACGCGAACTGGCAAAAAAGTGCTCTTCTACTGATCGAAGTCCGCTTGGTAGTTTGTCCTTACAGGGTGAATGGTCGGATTTCCGCGGTTTTATCGTGTCGAATGGGATGTGGTACACGCGAAGGGCCTGTTACTCTACGGAGTGGGTGGAATCGGATTTGGTGAAGGCTTGGAGGGTGTCCGTTCTTATAGCGTTTTCTGCGCGGCGAGTTATGTGTCATTACGGCAAATACATCTCAGCTTTGAAGCCTGTCTTTCGCATTGCAGGGCAATCTCAACGCTGATGATTACAGAAGACATCCTCTCCCTCACTGTGGTACCCTTCATGGCAGGGCTTCATGCCTGACATGAACCCTTCCAGGTCTATGACAATCCACAGCCTACTACTGCTTCTGTGCGTTATTTCTGCAAGACAGGAATTGTCAGTGTTCTGCCATGGCAATGCGCGGTGAAGAGGCCCGGAGTCTTCAATCCCACTACCTCGACTCACGTCTGGACTGTTGGATCGGAGGGTAGAAGTCCATAGGTGCCCTTCCCCTCCAGAAATGTCGGGAACTTGACAGGTGCCTTGGGTAAGAAGTGTGGGTAACATCTCACAGAAAGAACTGGCCAAATTTCTTGGGCGCTGTCCAATGAAGCCAGAGAAGATGCACTGGCTCTTCAATATACTTAATGAGCCTCTGCTAGTCGAGTGTACTTGACTGTACTTTGTGATTTGACCCCCATTGTTCAGGGAACACATTATTCCATTTTGTTAGGACATGTCGGTGGAATGTTCAGTTTATGTCTAAGTTGTTGATGATTGTTATGTCATACAATATTTACACATGGTTAAGTTTGGCTGAAATAATCGCAGTTGACAGTGAGGAGTGACGTTTTCTTTTTTGCTGAGTTGTATACACCGTGTTCGAAAGCCCCAGAGTCGTGCAACACCCACTAAGCAGGTGGGGTGTGCGACCACAAGAAAGCGGCCACCTAGTGAAGGACCTAAGGAGCTCTCCGCAAACAGCGGTCGAGGACGAAGTTGTTGGAGGAAGTTATCAGATCATGGGTGGTGTTATTTAAAAGAAGATATCAGAAACTGTGAAATACTCAGCTGGGTGGAGCAGCCATTAAAATCCATTATTAAAAAAAGGTAAAGAATTAGGATCAACACAAACATATGGTGTGGCCAGCATTATGAGTCTCTCATACGTGTTTCCTCTTCTCGATATGTCTCTCGTATATGAAGAGCAATTAAAATGCACAACCATGTATCTGCAAGTCTTCCATAGGAAATTTAACTCGCACTAACTACAAAACAAAAACAAGAGTATTAGAGACCATTAGTATCATGAAGAGAGTCTGATGCAAGAGTTCCCGACTGAACTCGGTCCATCTGAGATCAAAGTATTTTTGTAAATAGCGAAAGAAGTGGACCCTCCCATACTTCTAAGCCGTAGCACTCCACAAGAGCGGGCTTTATGTTAAGAGTATGCCTCCACATGAAGAGACCAGTCGCATTATTGTAGAGAGAAAATTAATATATACACAATACTCACATTTATGGGTGCGAAATATTGGTACCATCAAATGTGGGCCAGAAAGACCTCATGTGAAGGCCAAAATTACAGAGGGGACCTTATTGAAATGCCAATTAAAAGCTTTAAGGGCTGGGAACCTCTAGGGCTGGACCGATATACCGGTGAAAGTATGTTACCAACTTTTTTTTGTATACTCAGAGGACCATTAGCATGTTTTTTAACCGATCGGGTGGAGCCCTCTCCATCAATCATATAGTGGAAGGGAATTCTTCCTGGCACAGATTGAGACTTTAAAATCTTAGAGCGAAAGTGTTTTATAGATCTTGATTCAATGAGGTTACTGAATCCGGAATCGCACATGTGCCCAAACCTATATCACCTTATTATATCATACTCAGCGCATGCAACCAATTACAACAAATGCCCACACTTCGAGGTGGAAGGAGCCTCTCACGTTCGATGTTGTGGCAATAGCGACAAATTCAATTATGGCAATTCTAGCAAAATGCTTTGGCGCATTAGAAGTTAAAAGGTATTGTCAGATATTATTTACTGTACGATACATCGGAGATAATATAAGACAAGTACTGCGAAACAATAGAACTCTATTAAATATCTGGGAAACCAGACTGGTATTCAAGCTGTATTTTAAAAGGCTTTTATAAAGTCCGTCTGGAAGTTTATATATAAAGTGCCTACATTATTTCAATTTGGAGAATCATCTTATATTATGTATTGTAACCCAAGGTGATAAAATAGTAAAAATCTGGATTACATCTCAGGAAAGTTTTTTAAACTGTCAAGGGCGAGTAAGCAAGGTTTGTCCACTATCGCATATCTATTTATTTGGCCATTGAAATTGTTAGCTTGTTAAAATTCGAATCCAACAATAATATTAAGGGATTAGAAATCCGTGGCTTAAAAACAAAGGTGTCATTGTCGCTGATGATTTAATGATTTTCTTTTAAAACCACATTAGGAGTCTCTCCACAGGCCTCACCCCCCCCGTAGAGGATCTAAAGATACTTTTGCTATCCTCTCTGGATTAAAAAACAAACTATTATAGTGTACTTATTACGTATTGGATCACTAAAAAATTCAACTTTACATATAACCGTTGAAGTTTAGCCAATAAAAGATGGTCTGACGGGATGTGA
>NW_019943674.1:97465-112601 GCF_002910315.2 Salvelinus sp. IW2-2015 | reverse complement strand
CTGGGGTAATGTGGTGTAGTGTGAGTCAATCCTGTTTTAGGAACAGTGGGGCTGGGTATGTGGTGTAGTGTGAGTCAATGCTGTGTTAGGACAGTGAGGGCTGGGTATGTGGTGTAGTGTGAGTCAATGCTGTGTTAGGACAGTGAGGGCTGGGTATGTGGTTGTATGTGAGTCGATCCTGTATTAGGACAGTGAGGGCTGGGTATGTGGTGTAGTGTGAGTCAATCCTGTGTTAGGACAGATGAGGCTGGGTATGTGGGATTAGGCTACAGAGAATTCCACCTCTATATTTCATAAAGGAAAAGGTCTACTTACTCGATGTGACAGTGGTTATCTATTTTATTTGTCAGAGTGGCTGTGGTTCCAGTTTATTCTGCTGTGGCTAAAGATACGGATATTTCTGCGCATGTTGAGGATTTTTTTTCTCCACATAGCTGCTGTCCACCCTGATGTCTATGTAGCTGCTGTCCACCCTGATGTCTATGTAGCTGCTGTCACTCTGATGTCGATGTAGCTGCTGTTCCATCTGAGTCTGTGTAGCTGCTGTCCACTCTGATGTCGATGTAGCTGCTGTCCACCCTGATGTCTATGTAGCTGCTGTCCACTCTGATGTCTGTGTAGCTGCTGTCCCTCTGATGTCGATGTAGCTGCTGTCCACTCTGATGTCTATGTAGCTGCTGTCCACTCTGATGTCTATGTAGCTGCTGCCACACTCTGATGTCTATGTAGCTGCTGTCCACTCTGATGTCTATGTGCTGCTGCCACTCTGCTGCTGTCCACTCTGATGTCTATGTAGCTGCTGTCCACTCTGATGTCTATGTAGCTGCTGTCCACTCTGAGTCTAATGTAGCGCTGTCCATCTGGTGTCTATGTAGCTGCTGTCCACTCTGATGTTCTTGTAACGCTGCTTTCCACTGATGTCGAGTAGCTGCTGTCCACTCTGGTGTCTATGTAGCTGCTGTCCACTCTGATGTCTATGTAGCTGCTTTCCACACTGATGTCCGAGTAGCTGCTGTCCACTCTGATATCTATGTAGCTGCTGTCCACTCTGATGTCTATGTAGCTGCTGTCCACTCCGATATCCCGAGTAGCTGCTGTCCACTCTGGGCTGTCCACTCTGATGTCTATGTAGCTGCTGTCCACTCTGATGTCGATGTAACTGCTGTCCACTCTGATGTCTATGTAGCTGCTGTCCACTCTGGTGTCTATGTAGCTGCTGTCCACTCTGATGTCTATGTAGCTGCTGTCCACTCTGATGTCTATGTAAGCTGCTGTCCACTCCAATATCCGAGTAGTCTGCTGTCCATTCTGGTGCTGTCCCCTCTGGTGTTCTCCACTCTGGTGCTGTCCCTTCTGATGCTGACCACTCTGAAATCTATGTAGCTGCTGTCCACACTTGATGTCTATGTAGCTGCTGTCCACTCTGCTGCTGTCCACTCTGATGTCTATTAGCTTGCTGTCCACTCTGGTGTCTATGTAGCTGCTGTCCACTCTGGTGTCTATGTAGCTGCTGTCCACTCTGGTGTCCTATGTAGCTTGCTGTCCACTCTGATGTCGATGTAGCTGTTGTCCCACTCTGATGTTTATGTAGCTGCTGTCCACTCTGCTGCTGTTCACTCTGATGTCTATATAGCTGCTGTCCACTCTGATGTCTATGTAGCTGCTGTCCACTCTGATGTCTATGTAGCTGCTGTCCACTCTGCTGCTGTTCACTCCTGATGTCTATATAGCTGCTGTCACTCTGATGTCTATGTAGCTGCTGTCCACTCTGATGTCTATGTAGCTGCTGTCCACTCTGATGTCTATGTAGCTGCTGTCCACTCTGCTACTGTCCACTCTGGTGCTGTCCACTCTGGTGCTGTCCACTCTGGTGCTGTCCACTCTGAAATCTATGTAGCTGCTGTCCACTCTGATGTCTATGTAGCTGCTGTCCACTCTGATGTCCGAGTAGCTGCTGTCCACTCTGATGTCTATGTAGCTGCTGTCCACTCTGATGTCTATGTAGCTGCTGTCCACTCTGATGTCTATGTAGCTGCTGTCCATCTGATGTCCGAGTAGCTGCTGTTCCACTCTGATGTCCGAGTAGCTGCTGTCCACTCTGATGTCTATGTAGCTGTGTCCACTCTGATGTCCGAGTAGCTGCTGTCCACTCTGATGTGTCTAATGTAGCTGATGTCCACTCTGATGTCTATATAGCTGCTGTCCACTCTGCTGCTGTCCACTCTGATGTCTATATAGCTGCTGTCCACTCTGCTGCTGCCACTCTGATGTCTATGTAGCTGCTGTCCACTCTGATGTCTATGTAGCTGCTTGTCCATCTGATGTCTATGTAGCTGCTGTCCACTCTGATGTCCGAGTAGCTGCTGTCACTCTGCTGCTGTCCACTCTGATGTCTATGTAGCTGCTGTCCACTCTGATGTCTATGTAGCTGCTGTCCACTCTGATGTCCGAGTAGCTGCGTCCACTCTGAGTCTATGTAGCTGCTGTCCACTCTGATGTCTATGTAGCAGCTGTCCACTCTGGTGTCTATATAGCTGCTGTCCACTCTGGTGTCTATGTAGCTGCTGTCCACTCTGATGTCTATGTAGCTGCTGTCCACTCTGATGTCTATGTAGCTGCTGTCCACTCTGCTGCTGTCCACTCTGATGTCTATGTAGCTGCTGTCCACTCTGATGTTTATATAGCTGCTGTCCACTCTGCTGCTGTCCACTCTGATGTCTGTGTAGCTGCTGTCCACTCTGATGTTGTGTAGCTGCTGTCCACTCTGGTGCTGTCCGCTCTGGTGCTGTCCACTCTGGTGCTGTCCACCTGAAATCTATGTAGATGCTGTCCACTCTGATGTCTATGTAGCTGCTGTCCACTCTGATGTCTGTGTAGCTGCTGTCCACTCTGATGTCTATGTAGCTGCTGTCCACTCTGCTGCTGTCCACTCTGCTGCTGTCCTCTCTGCTGCTGTCCACTCTGATGTCTATGTAGCTGCTGTCCACTCTGATGTCTATGTAGCTGCTGTCCACTCTGCTGCTGTCCACTCTGATGTCTATGTAGCTGCTGTCCACTCTGATGTATATATAGCTTGCTGTCCACTCTGCTGCTGTCCACTCTGATGTCTGTGTAGCTGCTGTCCACTCTGATGTCTGTGTAGCTGCTGTCCACTCTGAAATCTATGTAGCTGCTGTCCACTCTGATGTCTATATAGCTGCTGTCCACTCTGCTGCTGTCCACTCTGATGTCTGTGTAGCTGCTGTCCACTCTGATGTTTATGTAGCTGCTGTCCACACTGATGTCTATGTAGCTGCTTTCCAACTCTGGTGCTGTCCGCCTTGGGTGCTGTCCACTCTGGTGCTGTCCACTCTGAAATCTATGTAGCTGCTGTCCACTCTGATGTCTATGTAGCTGCTGTCCACTCTGATGTCTGTGTAGTGCTGTCCACTCTGATGTCTATGTAGCTGCTGTCCTCTCTGCTGCTGTCCACTCTGATGTCTATGTAGCTGCTGTCCACTCTGATGTCTATGTAGCTGCTGTCACTCTGATGTCTATGTAGCTGCTGTTCCACTCTGATGTCTATGTAGCTGCTGTCCACTCTGGTGCTGTCCTCTCTGGTGCTGTCCACTCTGATGTCTATGTAGCTGCTGTCCACTCTGCTGCTGTCCTCTCTGCTGCTGTCCACTCTGATGTCTATGTAGCTGCTGTCCTCTCTGCTGCTGTCCACTCTGATGTCTTATGTAGCTGCTGTCCACTCTGCTGCTGTCCTCTCTGCTGCTGTCCACTTCTGATGTCTATGTAGCTGCTGTCCACTCTGGTGCTGTCCACTCTGCTGCTGTCCACTCTGCTGCTGTCCACTCTGCTGCTGTCCCACTCTGGTTGCTGTCCACTCTGGTGCTGTCCACTCTGATGTCTATGTAGCTGCTGTGCTGAGTGTTCTGATTCCGTCCCTGCCTCCTTGATCAACTTGTGTCTATCCACTGGTGTAGCCTACAAACTTCATGTGTGTACGCAAAACTGTTCTAACTATAGCATTCCATGCCTCAGTAAAGCGTAAGTGCGAATTTATGTTATATTTTCACGAAGGGGAGTAGGCTACATGCGCTATACATGTTTTAACACAAAACATTATCGACATGTTCGTACAAACGTTGTTGTCAGTATTGCAAACGTAAGCACGAACTGCTGAGTTACATGCAGCTATTTACTCTCTCCCCGATATAGCAGCGTCACTAATGGCATCACCATGGCATCACCATGGCATCACTATGGCATCACTATGGCATCCTATGGCACTCTTTTTACCTTCTGGATACAAGCTCCGCTGCCTAGAACGTTCGGGTGCCCAGAGGTGGAACGCAACAAGATACAGACACAGTGATCAAATTTTCTGTTTCCCCATCCTCATTGTAAACATTGGCTAAGCAGGAAGCAGACAGGCCATCAAAGTCGTAGTGATCTTTTTTTCAGGAACTACCGTATGGTAGAAACTATAAAGATTAGCCTAAATAACACACAAAAATCTGATTGTTTTTTTGCTTCATGTGACTTTCCACTGCATGATTCTTCTCCAGTAACGTAGAGGTGTCTCTGCCCAGAAGTGGCTGAAAATGCACTTTGGTGTGAAATTTCACTTCCTTATCTTATAAAATACATTTTACCAAGAACAATGTGATTTTTTCATGTTCTGAATCATTCAATGGGGTCTTTCTCTAACATACAGTATCATTAACATGATGTCCAACATGTCGGATTCGTGACCTATAATCTGATAATAAACACCAAGCTCTGATATCCTGACCTATAATACATCTGATAATAAACACCAAGCTCTGATGTCCTGACCTATAATACATCTGATAATAAACACCAAGCTCTGATATCTGACCTTTTATAATACATCTGATTAATAAACACCAAGCTCCTGTATCCTGACCTATTAATACATCTGATAATAAACGACCAAGGCTTCTGATATCCTGACCTATAATACATCTGATAATGACACAAAGCTCTTGATATCCTGACCTATAATACATCTGATAATAAACACCAAGCTCTGGATATCCTGACCATATAATACATCTGATAATAAACACCAAGCTCTGATATCCTGACCTATAATACATCCTGATAATAAACACCAAGCTCTGATTCCTGACCAGTATCATACATCCTGATAATAAACACCAAGCTCTTGATTATCCTGACCTATCAATACATCTGATAATAAACCACCAAGCCTTGATATTCTGAACCATATAATACATCTGATAGTAAACACAAGCTCTGATGTCCTGACCTATATACATCTGATAATAAACACCAAGCTCTCTGAGATATCCTGACCTATAATACATCTGATAGTAAACACCAAGCTCTGAATATCCCTGACCTATAATACATCTGATAATAAAACACCAAGCTCTGATGTCCTGACCTATAATACCTCTGAATAATAAACCCAAGCTCTGATATCCTGACCTATAATACATCTGATAATAAACACCCAAGCTCTGATATCCTGACCTATAATACATCCTGATAGTAACACCCAAGCTCTGATGTCATGACCTATAATACATCTGCGTAATAACACAAGCTCTTGAATATCCTGACCTATAATACATCTGAATTAGTAAACAACCAAGCTCTGATATCCTGACCTATAATACATCTGGTAATAAACCACAAGCTCTGGATGTCATGACCGCTATAATACATCTGATAATAAACACCAAGCCTCTGATATCCTGACGCAATAATACATCTTGATAGTAAACCACCAAGCTCTTGATATCCTGCCTATAATACATTGATAGTAAACAACCAAGCTCTGATATCCTGACCTATAATACATCTGGTAATTAAACACCAAGCTCTGATGTCATGACCTATAATACATCTGATAATAAACACCAAGCTCTGATAATCCTGAACCTATTAATACATGCTGAAATAATAAACACACAAGCTCTTGATGTCCTTGACCTATAATACATCTGATAATAAACACCAAAGCTCTGATATCGCTGACCTAAATACATCTGATAAGTAAACACCAAGGCTCTGATACCTGACCTATAATACACTGATAATAAACACCAAAGCTCTGATATCCTGAACCTATAAACATCTGATAAGTAAACACCAAGCTCTGATGCCTGACCTAATAATACAATCTGATAGTAAACACCAAGCTCTGATGTCCTGACCTATAATACATTGATAAGAAACACCAACTCCTGATGTCATGACCTATAAACATCGTTGATAATAAACACCAAGCTCTGATATCCTGACCTATAATCCATCTGATAGTAACACCCAGCTCTGATATTCCTGACCTATAAATACATCGGTAATAAACCACCAACAGCCTGATGTCCTGACCTATAATACATCTGGATAGTAAACACCAAGCTCTGATATCATGACCTATAAGTACATTCTGGTAATAACACCAAGCTCTGATGTAACCTGACCTATATACATCTGATAATAAACACCCAAGCCTCTGATATTCCTGACCTATAATACATCTGATAATAAACACCAAGCCCTGATATCCTGGACCTATAATACATTCTTGACTAATAAAACACCAAAGCTTCTGAATATCCTGACCTATAATACATCTGGTTAAATAAACAGCCAAGCTCTGAATGTCATGACCTATAATACATCTGATAATAAACCACAAGCTCTGAATATCCCTGAACCTATAATACTCTGATAACTAAACACCAAAGCTCTGATGTCATGACCTATATACATCTGATAATAAACACCAAGGCTCTGATGTCCTGACCTATAATACAACATCTGATAAATAAACACCAAGCTCTGATGTCATGACCTATAAATACATCTGATAATAAACACCAGCTCTTGATATCCTTGACCTATAATCATCTGATAATAAACAACCAAGCCTCTTGAGTATCCTGACCTATTAATACATCTGATAGTAAAACACCAAGCTCTGATATCCTGACCTATAATACATCCTGATAATAAACACCAAAGCTCTGATGTCATGACCTATAAACATCTTGATAATAAACACCAAGCTCTGATGTCCTGACCTATAATACATTCTGATAGTAAACACAAGCTCCTGAATCCTGACCTATAATACATCTGATAATAAAACAACCCACCCTTGAATCCTGACCTCTAATAATGATATCCAATCGATTCCTATATATAGCATCTGATAATAAACACACAAGCTTCTGATTGTCTACCTATAATACATCTGAATTAATAAAACACCCAAGCTCTGAATTCCTGACCTATAATACATCTGATAATAAACACCAAGCTCTGATTTGCTCCTGAACAACTTGCTACCTATAATACATCTGCATAGTAAACACCAAGCTCTGATATCCCTGACCTATAATACATTCTGATTAATAAACACCACAGCTCTGATATCCTGACCTAAATACATCTGATAATAAACACCAAGCTCTGATGTTCCTGACCCTATAATACATCTGATAATAACACCAAAGCTCTGATATCCTGACCTATAATACATCTGATAAGTAAACACCAAGCTTGATATTCCTGACCTATAATATCATCTGGTAATAAAACAACCTAAGCTCTGATATTCCTGACCATAATAACATCTGATAATAAACACCAAAGCTCTGATATCCTGACCTTATAATACATCTGATAGTAAAGCACCGGAAGCTCTGCTGTCCTGACCTATAATTACATCTGATAATAAAACCACCAAGCTCTGATGTTCCTGACCTATTAATACATCTGATAATAAACACCAAGCTCTGATCATCCTGACCTAAATAACATCGATAAAAACACCAGCTCTGATTGTCGCTGACCTAATAATACATCTGATAGTAAACACCAAGCTCTGAATTATCCTGACCTATAATACATCTGATAATAAACACCAAGCTCTGAATATCCTGAACCTATAATACATCTGATAATAAACACCAAGCTCTGATGTCCTGACCCTCTATATACATCTGATAGTAAACACCAAGCTCTGATATCCTGACCTATAATACATCTGATAATAAAACCAAGCTCTTGATGTCCTGACCTATATAACATCTTGATAATAAACACCAAGCTCTGAGGTCATGACGCTATAATACCATCGTGGTAATAAACACACCAAGTCTGTGATGTCAAACCAGTGCAGGTTTTCTTGTAACTTTTGAAGATTTTAACATGTTGTCGTTCGTCTTCAAAGTTGTTTTAACGGGTCGCAACAACAAGCCAAAGTGGCATGGACTGAAAGTCAAATTTAAAGGCTTTGAAAATATAAGCTTGGTTTTCAATCAGGCTCTGCTGACTTTTCTACGCAATTTCTGCGGACGATATGCAATTTTCCTGATTTAGTCACTCTATTAATTTTGGCCATTTGACAAGGGTTGAAAACTCCGATGACTTTGAACGGATGTAAGTGATAGAGACATGAAGGTTCGGACCATGCGTTTTCTGTAGCTCATTGATTGGACGCCCTAAATAATGCTGGAATTTTGATAAGTTGATTCTGATTTCTGACCCGATGTTCACATTGTCGGTAGACTAACAGTGTTGAGTGGTCACGTTATAGGTAGACTAAACTGTTGATGTCACGTTATAGGAGACTTAAAAATGTTGATGTTCACGTTATCGGTAGACTAACAGTGTTTGATGTCACGGTTATAGGGTAGACTTAACAGTGTTGAGTCACGTTATAGGTAAACTAAACAGTGGTTGATGTCACGTTATAGGTAGACTAACAGTGTTGATGTCACGTTATAGGTAGACTAACAGTGTTTGATGTCACGTTATAGGCTAAACTAAACAGTGTTTGATGTCACGTTATAGGGTAGACTAACAGTGTTTGATGTCACGCCCTCACTGTCCTAACACAGGATTGACTCACACTACACCACATACCCAGCCCTCACTGTCCTAAAACAGGATTGACTCACACTACACCACATACCTTGCCTCCTAATTTTCAGTTCCGGTCCACCCTTGCCATACAGCGGCATGCTACCTAATGCTTTATGCTAGCTTGCTAAGAAAACTCCCCAGCAACAGGACTGTCACCCTTCCTCCTGTCACCGCTGAGACTTCATCATTTCCCTTTTCTAAAACATCATTCAATCCAGTAATTCCCCTAGCCAGCTTTACATGAGTGACTATTAGGGCTCTGTGACGTTTCGCTGGTCCCACTAAACAGCCTGTAATTAGGGACAGACAAAAGCCAGTCCTACCCGCCGCTGGTTCAAACAGCCATTACAAACCCACTGACATGGCACAACAAGGACTGTGAAGAGAGAGAGAGAGACACACAGACACAATCTGCACAGATCCACATATTATTATAATTTTGTTTAGGGGGTTGATCATCTCTAATATTGCAGATATATTGTGGCTTCTATCAATGTAATTGTCTGCGTCATTTCCAATCCCCCATATATATTTGTTGGTATATATACAGTGCCAGTCAAAAGTTTGAACAGACCTACAGTTCTCATTCAAGGGTTTTTCTTTATTTGTACTATTTTCGACATTGTAGAATAATAGAGAAGACATCAAAATGATGAAATATCACATGTGGAATCATGTAGTAACCAAAAAAGTGTGAAACGAATCAAAATATATTTCACATTTTAGGTTCTTCAAAGTAGCCACCCATTGCCTTGATGACAGCTTTGCACACTCTTGGCATTCTCTCAACCAGCTTCATGGGGTAGTCACCTGGAATGCGTTTGAGTCAATCAGTTGTGTTGTAACAAGTTAGGGGTGGTATACAGAAGATAGCCCTATTTGGTAAAAGACCAAGTCCATATTATGACAAGAACAGCTCAGATAAGCAAAGAGAAACAACAGTCCATCATTACTTTAAGACATGAAGGTCAGTCAATATATTTCAATAACTTTGAACATTTCTACAAGTGCAGTTGCAAAAAACATCAAGCCCTATGATGTGAAACTGGCTCTCATGAGGACTGCCACAGGAAAGGAAGACCCAGAGTTACCTCTGCTGCAGAGGGTAAGTTCGTTAGAGTTAACAGCCCAAATAAATGCTTCACAGAGTTCAAGTAACAGACACATCTCAACATCAACTGTTCAGAGGAGACTGTGTGAATCAGGCRTTCATGGTCGAATTGCCGCAAAGACACAACTACTAAAGGACACCAGTAAGAAGAAGAGACTTGCTTGGGCCAAGAAACATGAGCAATGGACATTAGACCGGTGGAAATCTGTCCTTTGGTCTGATGAGTCCAAATTTGAGATTTTTGGTTCCAACCACTGTGTCTTTGTGAGATGCAGAGTGGGTGAACGGATGATCTCTGTATGTGTGGTTCCCACCGTGAAGCATGGAGGAGGAGGTGTGATGGTGTGGGCCTGCTTTGCTTGTGACACTGTCAGTGATTTATTTAGAATTCAAGGCACCCTTAACCAGCATGGCTACCACAGCATTCTGCAGCGATACGCCATCCATCTGGTTGCGTTTAGTGTGACTATCATTTGTTTTCAACAGGACAATGACCCAAAACACACCTCCAGGCTGTGTAATGGCTTATTTGACCAAGAAAGGAGAGTGATGGAGTGCTGCATCAGATGACCTGGCCTCCCACAAATCACCCGACCTCAACCCAATTGAGATGGTTTAGTTGGACCGCAGAGTGAAGGAAAAGCAGCCAACAAGTGTCAGCATATGTGGAACTCCTTCAAGACTGTTGGAAAAGCATTCCAGGTGAAGCTGGTTGAGAGAAGGCAAAGGTGTGACTACTCTGAAGAATCTAAAAGATAACATTAATTTTGATTTGGTTTAACACTTTTTTGGTTATTTACGTGATTCCATATGTGTTATTTAAAAGTTTTGGTGTCTCACTATTATTATACAATGTAGACACTAGTAAAAATAAAGAAAAACCCTTGAATGAGTAGGTGTGTCCTAACTTTTTACTGGTACTGTATATATATATATATATATTTTAAAAATATATTTTCTTTCATTATTTTCCGCAACTACCCCTCCCCTAATTGGAGTAAACTAATGGCCGACTAAAATTTGGCTTCTACATACTATATACATTTTACAGACACTATATAAACTTCTCTCACTGTCAAATGCATATATTTTCATCAAACTTAACGTGTGTAAATATTTGTATGAACATAACAAGATTCAACAACTGAGACATAAAATTGAACACAAGTTCCACAGACATGTGACTGCAGAGACGGAATAATGTGTCCCTGAACAAAGGGGGGGTCAAAATCAAAAAGTAAGAGTCAGTATCTGGTGTGGCCACAGCTGCATTAAAGTACTGCAGTGCATCTCCTCCTCATGGACTGCACCAGATTTGCCAGTTCTTGATGTGAGATGTTACCCACTCTTCCACCAAGGCACCTGCACAGTTCCCGGACATTTCTGGGGGGGAATGGCCCTAGCCCTCACCCTCCGATCCAACAGGTCCCAGACGTGCTCAATGGGATTGAGATCCAGGTTCTTCGCTGGCCATAGCAGAACACTGACATTCCTGTCTTGCAGGAAATCATGCACAGAATGAGCAGTATGGCTGGTGGCATTGTCATGCTGGAGGGTCATGTCAGGATGAGCCTGCAGGAAGGGTATCACATGAGGGAGGAGGAGGTCTTTCCTATAACTCACAGCGTTGAGATTACCTGCAATGACAACAAGCTCAGTCCGATGATGCTGTGACACACCGCCCCAGACCATGATGGACCCTCCACCTCCAAATTGATCCCGCTCCAGAATACAGGCCTCGGTGTAACGCTCATTCCTACGACGATAAACGCGAATCCGACCATCACCCCTGGTGAGACTAAACCGCGACTCGTCCTTGAAGAGCACTTTTGCCAGTCCTGTCTGGTCCAGGAATGGTGGGTTTGTGCCCATAGGCAACGTTGTRGCCGGTAATGTTTGGTGAGTACATGCCTTACAACAGGCCTACAAGCCCTCAGTCCAGCCTCTCTCAGCCTATTGCGAACAGTCTGAGCACTGACAGAAGGATTGTGCGTTCCTGGGGCTACTCGGGTAGTTATTGTACCTGTCCCACGCAGGTGTGATGTTCGGATGTGCAGGTGTTGTTTCACGTGGTCTGCCATTGCGAGGACGATCAGCTGTCCGCCCTGTAGCTCTGTCTTAGGCGTCTCACAGTACGAACATTGCAAATTATTGCCCTGGCCACATCTGCAGTCCTCATGCCRCCTTGCAGCATGCCAAAGGCACGTTCACGCAGATGAGCAGGGACCCTGGACATCTTTATTTTGGTGTTTTTTAGAGTCAGTAGAAAGGCCTCTTTAGTGTCCTAAGTTTTCATAACTGTGATCTTACTTGCCTACCGTCTGTAAGCTGTTAGTGTCTTAACGACCGTTCCACAGGTGCATGTTCATTAATTGGGTTAGGGTTAGGGTTAGACTTAGGGTTAGGGTTAGGGATGGTATGGGATGGTTTTATTTATTATATTAATATATATAACATTCTATTGGTTGCAAGAATTTTGTATAATATTATTATAATTTTTTTATTTGTTGAATTTATTTGTTGAATCAGACGTTGGTGTATCAGTTCATAAGCCTGGTGCCATGGAATCGGTAGACAGGTGCAGGAATTTCTTTTTTTTACTAAGCCCAAATTACGGCGTGCCGTGTAAAGGGGGACGAAGACCAAACAAACACGTAGCAAAACATAAAACCCAAAACAAAAGAGRGAGGAGTACCTCGAATAAATAACACACGATGATTAACACACGGGACGACACCCGTAATCATCTGCGCAATGCACAAGGGCACGAAAGCCCAAAACACACAGCACAGGTACTCACACGCACCAACGGACATTGTAACAATAATCAACAGCCCCATGGAAACCAAAGGGCACACTTATACAAGTACCAATCCGTGGGAAATGGAGACAGGTGTGCGTAATGAAAGTTCCGGGGGGATCCGTGACACTTCCTATTTTACAATCTGTATGGCACAGCTGTTCATTTTTTGGTCCTTAAATTAAACTGGTATACTTTTTTATTTATCACAATTTTCTTTAACCAATTCTGATATTTAATGCAGGGCTGAAAGGCAAGTTCCTTACTTTCTCCCCCTTCCATTTCTGCAGTAATGCTGCAATTCGTTGGTTGTTATTTTAATAGAACATTTCCACATATTTTTGCTAACTGCAACTCCACCATTATGATATAATTTACAAAGATTATACCGTTTTTTTGTTGTTGTTGTGATAAGTAATGTTTTTTTATACCATAATTTTTATTGTAATATTTTTTCAGTCTTTCCTGGTGGATTAAACTGAAATTGCAACCAATTTTCTATATTTAAAAAAATAGCTATATTTTGGAGATTATTTCAGTGAGAGGTTGTAATCTGAATAAACCGACAGTGAGAGGTTGTAATCTGAATAAACCGACAGTGAGAGGTTGTAATCTGAATAAAGGCAAAAAGGTGATTCTTGAGGGGTGAGCCATTCTTACTAATCTGCTGGAGAACCAGTTCGGATAGAACTATATTGTATGACTGAAGCGTATAGTGAGAGGTCTAATGGTTTAATATTTAATCATTTCTGCCCTAAGAGTTCATYTTCATTATATAAATAGGGATGTTTAATTTTGTCTGGCTTGCCGTTCCAAATAAAATTGAATATTTTTTGCTCATATAATTTAAAAAYACAYGTTGCTAGGTATAGGCAGGTGTCACGGCCGTCATAAGGAGGAGACCAAGGCGCAGCGTGGTAAGCGTACATTCCTCTTTATTTAAAGAACGAACACTGAACAAACGAACAAAATAAACAAAATGTACCGTGAAGCTAATATGGCTAGTGCCAAGTTTCACCAAGTTGGAACCAGTGTGGCATGTCGTCTTATCTACAAGACGCCGTGCGGCATAATCTAATGGAGCCATTGGAAATATCATATCGACGGGACAGTGTAATAGGGAGCGACCAACAAAAGAAGGAAATGTTGCAATGAGCGGTTTAAGGGTATGGGAAGTCGTTTGAGTGACACTTACACTAGCTTATTATTAAAGCCTCGGACGAGAAACGTGGACACAATAACTGATAATACATTATCGTTTAATTCAAGAAGCCGTTTGAGTATCCGAAGTCTGGGCACAGAGAGTGTATTGTCCTCTGTTTCATATGCTAATTAGTTAGCTGGCTGGGTATAGTCAACCTGCAGACATGAGATAAGCATAACGTGTTAATGACTTCTATGCACGAGAATAAGCCTAATTTGAAAACATTCCTGCACATCGCTGGTTCAACACACCAGAATCAAAGATATTAGATTGGTACGGATTATATTGAGCTTAGCTGCTGATTAATGAAAAAGTAGTTGAATTATTAATTAGAGTACTCACCAATATTTGATTATGCGCGCTAGAGCACTTTCATCTGGCTTTTGGCTTGGTGAGACGTAGCGTCCCGCTAACTCAGAATGTTGGTTAATAGATATGGAACTTTAACCGACAAACATACATGTAATTGTAGTTAAACCATGAAGTCTATGAGTTGTATCCGGATGAAATCATCAAAGGTATGTAATTGTATTCTATGTTAGCTTATATATTGCGTATGCTACTTGCCCTCTGCATTCTGGGTTTAGAGCTCGGCTGGAATATCAGGGACACCAGTTGTATTTAGCGCGCGTGAGTGGCCTATGTACTGACACCAAATTAACCTTTTGGTTTGATGGGATATTAGCTCGTAACTCACCCTTCCTGAAAATCACCATTGCCCTTGCTGAGACCGGAGACCCGCATGAAAAACAAGTCATGTACCAGATTGGTGTCTTTCATTAGTCTGAATTCCTGAGAAACATTGATTGCATATATTCTTCCCTACACACTCTCTCCATCGCTTGAAGCCTACACCAAAATAATAAAGAAAACATAGATTAGACTAAGGTGGCGTGACATGGCGTGACAGCAGGGCAAAAACAATGATAAATTCTAGGGATGTGATGGAAGAGTTCATCTTTTCACAAGGAGACAGGTATTGTTCCTTTGGCATGGTAGCAAGATCTTTCTATTTTTGTTAACGTTCATATTAAAGTAATTGTAGTGAAAAGATGTAATTTTTATGAATTGAATATGAATACCAGATGTCCTGTAATTTAGG
>NW_019943674.1:92412-97440 GCF_002910315.2 Salvelinus sp. IW2-2015 | reverse complement strand
GGTTTGGTCAGGGTGTGAGTTGGGGTGGGCATTCTATGTTTTTGTTCTATGTTTTCTATTTCTATGTGTTTGGCCGGGTGTGGTTCTCAATCAGAGACAACGATAGGCAGCTGCCTCTGATTGAGAACCACACCCGGCCTAACCATACTTAGGTAGCCTTTTCCCACCTGTGGTTTGTGGGTAGTTGTTTTCTGTCTTTGTGTCTGTACCAGACAGGACTGTTTCGTTTCGTTTCATTCTCTTTGTTATTTTTGTTTKGTGTTCTGTTTTTAATAAATTAACATGAACACTTACCACGCTGCGCTTTGGTCCGACTACTCTTCATCTGACGACGAAAATCGTTACAGTACACTTATCATCATTTGGTTGTTATCCAGAGAGGTTTGAAAAAGTATCCACATCCTCTATGAGGCTATGGAGGGGTCCAAGTTGTGGATTTAAAAGAAAACATGAATCATCAGCGTACAATGACACCTTTGTTTTTAGGCCCTGGATTCCTAACCCCTTGACTTTATTGTTGGATCTGATTTTAATAGCTCACATTTCAATGGCCATAATAAATATATATGCCGATAGTGGACAGCCTTGTTTTTTCTCCTCTTTACAATTTAATACTTTCTGAGAAGTAGCCTATATTGAACATGTTATACCTAGGGTTACTATACATACAATACAATACAATACAACTTTAATCTATTATATAAGAGATTATCCAACGTTGAAATCTTCCAGGCATTCGTATTTACATTACAGTCGTACTTTATCAAAAGCCTTTTCGAAGTCAGCTCTGAATAAGGATTAATAATATCCGATTCTATAATATAATAATAATATAATATAATAATATCTTAATTCTATGGGCGCTATTCGTTTTGCTAGTATTTTGGCATCACAAAACTGAAGTGTAAATGGTCTCCAGTTTATTTACATTTAAGTCATTTAGCAGACGCTCTTATCCAGAGCGACTTACAAATTGGAAAGTTCATACATATTCATCCTGGTCCCCCCGTGGGGAATGAACCCACAACCCTGGCGTTGCAAGCGCCATGCTCTACCAACTGAGCCACACGGGACCGTTTATTAGGTGGACTGGATCTTTATATCTATATATCTCTAGATATCTGGGTCCTGTTTCCGTAATAGGGGAAATCCAACCTTCTTGCTGAGTATCTGAGTCTTCCATTTTTATAGGAATGGTTAAAACATGTTAATAACGGACCTTTGAGTACATCTGATTTTGTTTTTATATACCTCAACTGGTATGCCATCCAAACCTGGATGTTTCCCCAGGCTTGAAGGCTTCTGCATCTAGAAGTTCCTCCTCTGTAATTTAGCCTTCACACGAGTCTGTAACTGGGTTTATTGTTTGTGTTGTTGTATTTGTTATGTTATGGTTTGAATTTTACATTTGTATTTTAAAGTTCTTTAAAGTTATCATTTTCTGTTTCTTGTCATGTAGTGTTTTGTGTGGACCCCAGGAAGAAAACCTGGTGCTTCTGCAAAAACTAATGAGGATCCAAATAAACAAATAAACTCTCAGACCATTGGTCCATGAACAGCCTCATGCCACGCTGCGCGGTGGAGCGTTCGGCAGAGTGGAGATCTAATCAGCTGTTTCTCTCTGAGCATCAAGAGATAAGAGTGTACCCTGTTACATTACGGTTTCGCTTGAGATGGTCATGGTGCCGTGTAGCCTACTACTGTACCAGACTACCTGACATCAAATCAATAAACAATTAAATTATGGCAATAAAGCTCAACTGACCTTCCATCGGTTCCTCCACAGGCAGCATAGAGCTGTCCATGGCTTCCAACAGCATTCTGGGATAATTTCAATATAGTTATTCTAGCAGAGTTTTGGCCTCTAAACCCTAAAAATAACATTTTCCCTTGACCATGGTAAAATTAAATTAAATTGACCACATCTAATATATTTGAAGGCCAATATTGTTTGGGTTTTAATTATATGACACCAATATCTCTCTTTAATGTTTAGTCTGGTGAGGTTATAGTGACATCAGTGTGGAGAGCAGCTTAGGTTATAGTGACATCAGTCTGGAGAACACTAGGTTATAGTGATAGTGACATCAGTCTGAGGAAACACTAGGTTATTAGTGACAATCAGTCTGGAGAAACACTAGTTATAGTGACCATCAAGTCCGTGGAGACACTAGGTTTAGTGACAGTCAGTCTGGAGAACACTAGGTTAATAGTGACTCCAGTCCTGGAGAACACATAGGTTTAATATGGACGTCAGTCGGAGAACACACTAGGTTATAGTGACATCCAGTCTGGAGAACACTAGAGGTTATAGTGACGTCAGTCTGGATGAACACTAGGTTATTAGTGACGATCATTGGAAAACACTAGGTTATATCGTGACGTCAGTTCTGTTAAACTCTATGGTTTATAGTGACACTGCAGTTCTGGAGACCATACCTGAGGTTTATAGTGTGACGTCAGTCTCCTGGAGAAATAGTTATAAGTGACATAGTCTGGGAGAAACACTAAGGTTGATAGTGATCATCAGTCCCTGGAGAGCACTAGTTAAGTGATCAGTCTGGAGAACTCTAGGTTATAGTGACATCAAGCTCTGGAAGGAAACTAGGTTATAAGTGGACACAAGTTCGGAGAACACGGTAGTATAGGCATCAGTCGTGGAGAACACTTAGGTTAAATAGTGACATCAGTCTGGAGAACACTAGTATAGGTGACGTCACTGGAAACACTAAGGTTTAGGTGACATCAGGCGTCTGGAGGACACGTAGTTATAGTGCATCAGTCGGAGAACACTAGGTTATAGGACGTCAGTCCTGGAGAACACTATGGTATAGTGACATCAGTGCCGTGGAGACACTAGGTATAGTGAACATCAGTCCTGTGAGAACACTAAGGTTAAGTGAAGCATCAGGTCTGGAGACAGTAATAAGGTGACATCAGTCTGAGCACTAGTTATAGTGACAATCAGTCTGGAGACATAGTTATGAGTACCATTCAGTCTGGAGAACACATATGGTTCATAGTGACATCAAGTCTGGAGAACACTTAGATTATAGTGACACATTGCAAACCAAAGTCAAGCTGCAGTAAATCTACTAGTCCATCAGGGCCATAAAGAGCCTAACCAGCCTTAATCAGGGCATAGAAGCTACTAGTCTCAGGTAGCTAAGGCAGTATCAGGGCTAACAGCTATAGGCAAAATACAGCCTATTAGGCAGAGTAGAATCTGAACTAAGCCAATTCAAGCAGTAGAAGCGTGAGCCATTTTCAGGTCAGGTGAAGCTACTAGCCTTCAGGGGCAGGTAAAGCCTAGCAGCCTAGTCTGGGCAGTAAGAAAGATACTAGCCTGTCAAGGGCAGTATGACAGCTACTAGCCTATCAGGGCAGTAGAAGCTATTGGCCATTAGAGGCAGTAGAGAGATAGTTGCCTATCAGGGTAGTTAGGAAGATAGGTTCCATAGGGCAGTAGAAGCTAGTTTGCCTACCATGCAGTATAAGTAGCTGCTTATCATGGGTATGAAGAACCTACGCAGCATATCCATGGCAGTAGCAGCTAACTAGCCTATCAGGGCAGTTAGAAGCCTACTTCCTATCAGGTATCGAAAGCTAGTTGCCTTGACATGGGCAGTAAGAAGCTAGTTGCGCTAATCAGGGCAGTTAGAGCTACCTATCAGGGGTAGTTGAACACTAAATAGTAGGGCAGTATAGAAGCATCATTGCCTATCAGGTGAGTAGAAGTAGTCTAGCTACGGGGCAGTAGAAGCTAGTTGCAACTATATGCAGGTAGTAGCAGCTAGTCTGCTTATCAATGCGTATAGAAGCCTGACTAGCCTATTCAGGGGCAGTAAGCAGCTAATGCCGGTACAGGGCAGGTAGAGCTACTATCCTATCTAGGTAGTAGAAAGAGTTGGCCGTTACAGGGCAGTGAGAACGACTAGTTGCTGCTATCAGGGCAGTAAGAAGACTAGTTGCCTATGCAGGGCGGAAGTAGTTATCAAGTACCGTACACGAAGAGTTCCTTAGGGAAGTAGAAGCCATCAGCCTATCAGGGCGTAGAGAGCTAGCAGCCACTACTTCCAGGGCATTAGAAGCTACTATACTAGCTATCATGCATGTAGTAGCTAGCTGCTTATCATGGTATTAGAAGCTAGCAGCATATCAGGCAGTAAGCAGCTACTAGCCTATCAGGGCATTAGAGCCTACTTATCCATGTCGGGTATAGAAGCTAAGTTCCTTACAGGGAGTAGAAAAGCTAGTGTGCCTATCAGGGCAGTGAAGCTAGTTGCCTATTTTCAGGCAAGTAGAAGATAGTTGCCTATCAGGGTAGGTAGAAGATAGTTTGCCTATCAGGATGTAAGCTAGTTGCCTATCAGGGTAGTAGAAGCTAGTTGCCTTACAGGGCATAGAAGCTCTATCCTAGTCAGGGCATAGAAGCTAAGTATGCCCGTACACGGCAGTAGAAGCTAGTTGCCTATCATGGGCAGTAGAAGCTGTTCTATCAGGCATGTAGAAAGCTAGTTGCCTATCAGGGCCAGTCAGAAGCTATTGCCTTACAGGGCCATAGAAGCTACTATCTCCCTATCAGGGCTAAGCCTAGACCCGAGCTACTTCGCACTAGTCAGGGCAGTAAGGACTAGTTGGCCTATCAGGGGGCAGTAGAGAGCTACTATCCTATCGGGTGTAAGAGAGCTAGTTTGCCGTTACAGGGGCAGTAGAAGCTAGTTGCCTATGCAGGTAGTAGGAACTGGAGTATCCTAGTCAGGCGTAGTAGATAGCTAGTTTGCCTTAACGAGGGCAGTAGAACTAGTTGCCCTATCAAGGGGCAAGTAGAGAGCTAGTTGACTATCAGGGGCATAGAGGGCTAGTTGACTATCAGGGTTAGAGCTAGTTGCCTTACGAGGGCATAGGAAGCAGTTGCCTATATAGTGAGAAAGCTAGTTGTTACAGGGTAGTAGATGCAAGCTAGTTGCTACTCAGGGCAGTAAAAGAGCTAGTTGCCTGTTCAGGGGGTAGAGAAAGCTAGTGCGC
>NW_019943674.1:84115-89161 GCF_002910315.2 Salvelinus sp. IW2-2015 | reverse complement strand
AGGTTATAGTGACATCAGTCTGGAGAACACTAGGTTATAGTGACATCAGTCTGGAGAACACTAGGTTATAGTGACATCAGTCTGGAGAACACTAGATTATAGTGACAGCAATCCAAGTCAAGCTGCAGTAAAATCTACTAGTCCATCAGGGCAGTAAAAGCTAACAGCCTATCAGGGCAGTAGAAGCTACTAGTCCATCAGGGCAGTAAAAGCTAACAGCCTATCAGGGCAGTAGAAGCAATCAGCCTATTAGGGCAGTAGAATCTACTAGCCAATCAAGGCAGTAGAAGCTTGAGCCATTTCAGGGCAGGTGAAGCTACTAGCCTATCAGGGCAGTAGAAGCTAGCAGCCTATCTGGGCAGTAGAAGATACTAGCCTGTCAAGGCAGTAGAAGCTACTAGCCTATCAGGGCAGTAGAAGCTAGTTGCCTATCAGGGCAGTAGAAGATAGTTCCATAGGCGTAGAGCTAGTTGCTACCATGCAGATAAAGCTAGCTGCTTATCATGGTAGAAGAAGCCTAGCAGCATACTCCATGGCAGTAGCAGCCTAACTAGCCTATCAGGGCAGTTAGAAGCTATATCCTATCAGGGTAGTCGAAAGCTAGTTGCCTTGACATGGGCAGTAGAAGCTAGTTCGCTAATCAGGGCAGTTAGAAGCTATGCCTATCAGGGGGCAGCTGAAGAAGCTACTACAAATAGTAAGGGAAGTATAGAAGCCATCAAGCCCTATCAGGGCAGTAGAAGCTAGCAGCCTATCGGGGCATTAGAAGCTACATAACTAATCATGCAGTGTAGTACAGCTAGCTGCTTATCAATGGTATTAGAAGCCTACAGCATTCAGGGCAGTACAGCAGCTAACTAGCCATCAGGGCATTAGAAGCTACTATCCTGATCAGGGTAGTAGAAGTAGTTGCCTTACAGGGCAAGTAGAACGAGCTAGTTGCGCTATCAGGGCAAGTAAGAAGACTAGTTTGCCTAATGCAGGGCAGAGAAGATAGTTGCCTATCAGAGGTAAGGTAGAGAAAGAAGTTCCTTCAGTGGCAGTAGAAAGGCTAGTTGCCTGATACAGGAGTAGGCTATACTGAAGAGACTAGATTGTCCTAGCCAAGGCAGTCAGTAGGCGCATCTATTCCTATACAGGGCAGCTGGAGAAGCTAGTTGCCCGTACAAGTGTCGCGAAGTGAGAAGCTACATCGTATCGAGGTAGATAGAAGCTAGTTGCCATTACAGAGGCAGGTAAAGCTATGTATCGCTATCGAGAAGAAGGTTTGTATCAGGAGCAGAGTTTAGAAGCAATAGAATATGCCTAATCAGGAGCAGTAGAAGCTACTACTACTAATCTAGATAACAAATGGTAACAGAGGAAGTCAGAAGCTCAAATAGCCCATCAGATGAGTATGATAAGGAACAAAGTAGAAACTAGCAAGGCAAGCCTAATGCCTAGTATCGGAGGCAATCTTAGAAGCTACTAACGAAAAGAAACCGTCACATGATAGATGGCAGAACCATTGTAGTGCCCGCTACAAGAAATAGCATGCCTCGGCTTGACCTAAATCACATGAAGGCGAGGGGTTATACAAGTGGTAATTCAAAAAGGGAGCAGGTTTGAGCCGATGAAGCAGAGCCAATGGCGAACTGAACAAGCGCAGAGCATGACAGAGGGTTGAAAATGTTCATCAAAAACTCGAACAGGCGAGCATGAACAGTAGCAGCAACGGAGCCAGGAGAGCGCTAAGTAAAACAACAGATGGTAAAGAGCCCCACTTTAGAGCAATCTAGGTTATGACTAGCTTCTTTTGGTCTCTATGCAGGTTGGTATGTGTGTGGGGTGTTGGGTTGATGTGTTTGTGAATGTGATATGGTAGAGCAGGTTCGGCGGCGCTGGCCATCGGTTGTGTCTGTTTTTGGGTTTGTGTGTGGGGTCTCCACCGCGGGCTTGTACTTTGTTTTCGGGGCGTGTGTTGCTGGACGCTTTTTCTTTTTTCTGTAGGCGATGGGTTTGGTGGTTTGTTTTTGTTGGGGTTGGTTTTATGCTGGCGGTTTTCTATGAAGTGCCTTTAGTGTTGGTACCTACGGCTGGTTCGGACGTAGCATTATTTTGTCGCATCTCTTCACTCCATGGGGGCGACGATCTTTTTCGTGTTTAGCGGCGTTTTAGGCAACATTGGTCACTGTGGTTGCGGTTGCAGCTTATTTTATTACACTGTGCACCTGTACATGACATAGCTGATTTTGGTTTCGGTATGCGTGGTGCATGACCTGTTTGGGGCTTCGGAGCCTCTCAGCGGAGTCGTCACCTTTGCTTTCTGTCTTGTCTTCGCTCGCGGTTGGAGTTAGTTCTGGTGCGTGCCTCATTCAATTTTGGCTTGTTCTCCATTTACCCCTTTGGTACCTCGCCGCTCGCGCGTCAGTGAGCACGGTCATGAGCTCACTTCGTCTTTTTCCGCTTAGTCACGCCTTCGTTTGGTGTGGCGACTCTCCGTTCCATTTTTGGCCCCTGCATTTCCGAACAGCCGGTCTATTTCTGTGTTCCGGACGATCGTTTCTCATGCCTCTGTTTCACGGCTTTATCGGGGTGCGCTAGGCCTTGTGGGTGATCTGCTACTCCTCGATTAATCTGCAGGTCTCATCTGTGGTTAGTCTGCATTTTTTGATTACCTCTGCCTGTGCCCTTGGAGAGTCGAGGATGGACGGCCACCTGGCATCTTGGGTTGTCCGGAGCCATTCGGCTCTTTAGGCTATCCCTTTGAGGATGGGTCTGGTAGATTTTATTTTGCGAGAGGTAGCCGATCAAGGTTGGTCGCCGTCGGATCGCGACTTGCTTACCACACAAGTCTTCTTCTTGGGTACCTGTCCGATGTGACTGTGGCCAGTGCATTCGGTGGCAACTGTGGCACACTGTGACATCTGATGCTGCACCACTACTTTGAGAGTGGGTTCTGTGGACCTTCCACTGGCTATAGGTCTCCCTTGATTTTCTATCAGTCTCAGGTCGTTAGATTCGAAACTGGCACGGCTTCAAGGCACGATGCTGTATGACCACGGAGGCTTCCAGCACCCTGTATTCCACAAGAGTGGTTGTTAGTTTGTTTTATTTTATTCTGTGGTTGCTGCCTTACTGTCTCCCATTGCCTTTTTACCACCTCTTTTTATTTGATTTAATCTTCTCTAGTACGTTTGCCTTTCCCTCCATTAATTCATCCTTGCACGATCTAAGTATTCGCCTTATTAATTCACTGTCTGCCACTACTGTGTCTTCCCGTACTGGGTGTCCAATTGTGCTAATGCTTGTGTGGTACTCGATCACTGCGTTTGCTTTATGCACTTCGGCGGTCGCCTTTGTCATGAGTGATTCCCCATTTAGCTGCCTCCTTGAGTCCTCCAGAGTTCACACTGTTCACACCACACGTTCACTGAAGTACCGCCGCACCTTGGGAAGTGCTGAGTCTGTATGCCCTCCGACTCTCCCTGCTTCGATATGTTGTTCGAGATACCTTTCCATTTGCTCCACTGTCGCTACAACTCCGGACCCTTTTGCGGGACTAGCAATACGCCAGACTTCACCTTCGCTGTTCGGAAGCGGGATTTGCGGCTTCCTGATATATCACAGCACTTCTCCGCAGGTTTACTCCTGTTATTCCGCAGTTAGCCTCTCAACCAAGAGAAGTTATGTATTATGATTGTATATTCGATTAACTGCCTTGGGATGAGGTACCTACGTAAGCTATCCCTATCTTTGCAGAATTGTGAGGTATCACAATCGCTTTTCAATATGCAGGAAAATGGATAGACTGTACTTTATTCTCAGTGAGAGAGTGCTTAATACAGTGCAACATCTAGTGACAATTATATTTACGGGACTATTTACCAGGTTTCTCAGGTAATCGTATGCCCAAGCTAGGCTCGGAGAGCAACAGCACATTCATGTCTCAATGGGGCATACTTGAGCTTTGACTATCCAAATTAACTGACTCGGCCTGGCAGTGGCCAGAGACAGCCTGCATGCCCTGGTTGTTACACTCTTCTAATCCAATACTCATTGAAGGACCGAAGGGGATATTCTTTAGAGCGTCTGTGCATATGTTTCGACCGTCAGATCAAATAGAGCTACCCTCCAAACTACCGCCTGGAGGTCCGTGTCACTATCCGTCGAACTGAGCTTGTTTGTTATAAATTTCCACACCGTGTCTTTTGGTCTCTTGTTGTGGAGGTGAGTCCGAGCAAGAGTCGGACCGCACAACTCATCTTATGCAACTTTCTTTGATCTTTTGGGTAGGGGAAGAACAACACGTTTCAATACTCAGCCTGTGGTGTTGAGTGTGAGACCCGTCTGTTAGAGGCTCATCAATTGTAGCCCCTCTCGAGGGGGCCCCGAGAACAATCTAAACACTTGCCGACACATTCTTTTCTAAAGGCTGATTTACACTACTGAACCACCATGTTGCGCCTTGAGGACCTCTGACCCCAGAATCAGATATTGAATAATTACTATGATTCTTTTGTACCCGGTATAGTGGCTAAGGTGGGGGTCTATTCATAGAACTTTCTAATATTAGAAGTCTATCAATGTGGACTATTCCGTCCATCGCGTCAATCTAACACGACTAGACCTTTCACTGACAGACTTCAACAAGCTCAGATCAGCGGATGTATTTAGTACCGTGAATTTGGCTCCTTCAGCTTCTCGGACTGTACGATGCGTATCCTGAACCTTTTTTGATATATTTCTCATGCGAGCAACTTACGGCGTGTAACTCGTACTCAGAGTCAGTGGAGCCATTACACGCGGATGAATTGTCCCAGGCTCTGTACCGGGAGTCGTGGAGTTCTCGACTCCTCTGGATGCAGATTTTGTCGCGGTTTCGCACGCTATCGAGGTAGCGCCCGTACCGCACCAACACTTCTCTCACCATCATTACCTCCTGACTACTATCTTTCTGGACTCTTTATTCTGCGCCCCTTTTCCATTTATTCACAGTTCTCTCTAGTTTATTATCGGATTCTTACATTTGTTCTTTTTTCCGTCTATGCCTGTTACTTCGTAGTC
>NW_019943674.1:72928-84090 GCF_002910315.2 Salvelinus sp. IW2-2015 | reverse complement strand
CGTTTAGTTCTTCTACTACACTACTCACTTGTCTGCCCCCGGTCAGGTTGCTGCATCCTCCTCCTCTTGACGTCTCATCTTCCTCTTCTGTAGGCCTGATGATATTTGAAGAGAGTGAGTGTAGTGCCTAGTCCTGCTAGAAACGATGACGACTGTCACTCCATTTCTCAGTATTACTAAGCGGGTACCATGTAAGTTCAAGTATATATAGTTCATGAAGTCGCTGTTTGTCTCATTGCAGCGTGGACAACTCAATTGGGCTCGATTCCCTAGGGATCGACTTCTACAGCGCCAGAATTAATGTTAAGAAAACGCAACTTACGTGCCTGTCCTGTCCGGATGGCTTGATCCTTATTACTTTATGCTTGTGTGTCTCTCAGGCCTCCATCCACGAACGTATTACTCTCATGCACAAATTAGCGCACGAATAATCGACGATCATTTTGTTCCCTAAACTATTCCTTCTGGCTGAGATCGCCCAACATCTTCCCTAATCCATATCGAATCTAAGCTACTTCATGTTATATCCTCTGTGCTCATATTAGGGTACAGCCTCCTGTGTATATCGATGGTGACCCAGTCCTCAACTCTCTGTATACTTGTCCTTTAGAAACTTTACAAGCTCCTTTATCACTAGTTACCCCCTGTGACTTCTGACCCTGTTATTAGACTCTCCCAGCTCTCCGTACATCCCCGTAGCTCCTAGCCTTGGCTTGCTTGATCGCTCACAAGATTAGACCTACCTCCCACTGCTCCCTTGAATTCTCGTATATTACCAGCTGTACTCTACACGGTGCACTCGCTAATCTGCTTGAATTTGCGCTCCTAAGCTCCGAACCTCAGCTCCTCAGACTTTTGTATTTCGTAGATACCACCGTTATATACGCACTAAGAGCTCCTCTGGCGCCTTCCTATCCCATAACCCATTTCGAACTCTCTAGATTCAAGCTAAACCGCGTAACTTCTTACCTGCTTCGTTTGAAACCCTTGTGCGCCCTACGTGGACTCTAGACCAGTAGTACAGATTGTTGCCTAATTAACCCGCCCATGTCTTGGAGCACCCAGTCCCCCGTGTATCCCCTCTTTATATCTTCGCTCTATCACCAGTTACACGCCTAGATCCCTGGCCCTGATCTGCTGACTCTGGTATCGTCACAACTTATACCACCTACGGCGCTCCCTACCCCTTCGTTCCGCCATCCCTACCAAGGTACTCCACCCAGGCTCTGCTTTGCTTCGTGACCCTATAACCCCATAAGATCTCACCGACTGTCCTGCTTGCTCTGCCCCCATCACAGATATACACCTCAGTCCTAGCCTGATTTCTGAACATCTAGAAATCTAGTCCAATTCTTAGTAACATCCCTAACCCCTAAAGCCCTCTTTTTGCTTTCGACATGTAGTGTCCGTGGGCAGCTCTCCCTGACTTGTGTAGATAGCTAACATCCTATCGCTATTTAATGCTTGTGCTGCGTGCTTTTCGATAACATTAGCCTCGCACAGTTGTATGGTTACGAGGTCCCTGCTTAGTGCTTGATTCTGTACCAGTTGATCAGGTCTGTTGTTTGCTATCTAGCTAGATATCAGTTAAGAAACCCTCTCTAGTCATTCGTTGGTACTGATCACCTCTATAAGTAAGCAGTCTCATGCTAGTGTGTGGTGGTTCGAGCGAAGAATTGGCCAGTTAGACAGCTCGCTGATCTTGATATGCTGCTCAAAGAGAATGTTGATTCACCAGTTCTGAGGCTGCATTACCTGCGTCTGTTGATTCACCAGTTGAGAAATAGTTGTGGCTTGTTCATTGGCAGATTTAGTGTCTGTGTTGGCTTTGGTGTGATGCTCAGTGTGGATGGGCGTAAGTTGTCGTGCGTGTTTTATGATAGTGCATGTATATACTATCGCGTTCTAGAGGTAATGTTCTTGTTTGTTCATTAGGACCAGTGGCTGTTTTTGTAGATGCAATCCTGCCACATGTGTGGTGAGGAGTCATCTCATTTAGCTCTTGGTTTGTACTCTCACGTCGCACGTGTTAGACTCTCGCTCGCAAGTTTGCTGTTTTGTATTAGCTTAGAGGAGCCTGTGTGTCTATTAATGGACCAGTCTCGTAGCTATGGGTATTGATTGCTCATTAGGCCAAGCTAGCCTCTGAGTGATATGTGCAGGTGTCAGTGTTAGACAGTCCCTCCAGAGATCTTCATAATCATCAGAAATATTTACTAACAGTTAGTCAGGTTTGTTCTTGATATGTATCTCTATAGGCACCATGTACAAGTATTTCACACACAATGTTTCTCAACTGAGCTTTTCTAGTATCTCCTGGTTGATGAAACGTTCCCACCGCTCTCTAGTGCTTCACCCTCTATGTTCAGATCAGGCCTGTGTTTGTTCGAATCGACCAGTTAGACAGGCTGCTTTGAAGTCATGGCCAAGTTCGCATGTTCTGTGATTTTGAGTTTGAGTCATTTTGTGCTATAGACAATTACTATAGAACATTAGATAGACATTAGCTATGAGTCTATGTTACGCGACCCGTATAAAGACCATGGTGCTTAGTCTGCAAAATTGCAAGCCCAAGGTTAGCCGTAATTAGATAGCATAAATATGACATGCAGCGCTAGTTACACATCCTCTCTTGTGTGATATGATCTTGCTACCGTTCTATACTGTATGTGTTCGAGGTCTGACTCTAGCTGCTCCCAGATGTTTTCTGTGTTTTATCAACTTAGTGCAGAGACGCCAAGAGGCCAAACATGTCGAATTGGGCTTAAGATGAAGCTAGTCGCACACTTATAGGTGTCTCTCTGCTCAGATGGTGTATATAAAGCTGTAGTGTTTTCGATTATGTATTATATGTACTCTCACACAAATCTCTGCACTGTAATAGTCAAAGTTATTATTTGATTAGCTATTTAACGGTATTTAGAGGGTAGGTGATGTGGTTGGAGAGTAGGTACTTATATGGTACCGTGTGAGCAATGATTGGTGTAACGTTATAGGGTCCATGTTACTAGAAACCTGGAGTGAGAGTGGATAGTGCTAGGAGTATGTTACAGGGTGGATAGAGGGGCCCAAACCTTAATTATAAACCTGAAAATGGAGCCTAGGTGCATCTCCGGTATTTCGCGCTGCGCATTGCAAGTTGCTATACTCCGTGGGCACCAGCCACCTCCCATATCGTGGTGGAGGGCGGATGTCGATCGCATCTAAATCTCGAGGGCGCTACTCTTCACCTGGACGTCGCTTGGAGCACTAACACCCTACGACGCGTCCTGGCATCCCTCAGCACCCTCGGTTGTTGCAACCATAAGCAGCACAGCTCCTTAGTTGAGACACGACACTATCCTCATGGGCGCTGGTAGTCGACCGCCACTGCGCTATCCTTAATGTGGGCATCGGCCGACACTCGCTTTAGGCATCTCGACTCACACCCCTGGGCACCAGCGCCTATAATGCTCGCTGGCTCAGCACCCGACGTGGTACCTCCTCTTTAGTGTATCCGAACGTCGGATCATGCCGCTACTGGGTCATCCGACAATCAGGCGACCCTGAGCGAGCCACACATCCCCCTACGGGGGGTCGACTCAGTCGACAATCCGAGCCCCTGGCACCACCCACACCCCTGGCACCACCGCACCCCCTAGCATCGACTGCGCGAAGCGGTGCAAATCATTGAGGTATCCATCATTAGTTTACCTCTCCTTACTATTGTGTCATCCCAAGCCATAACTACTATTTGCCTCTTCTGGGAGAGTTGTGCAGTGTTTCAGTCGGTCTCGCAAACGGATCGTATATGGAATTGTGCGCGCAGTCGACTATGACGCGCGGCTGGGAGGTGCCAGAGGTTGACGTCTGGGGAGCTAGCCGTGATATGCAGCCAGGCGCGCAGTTCTCATCTCTGCCACTCGGCGTAGCCTTTGGGACCCAGGCTCACATCCCGAGGAGTGTTTTAATTAGACGCAGTTCGAAAGCTTTCCTGTTGGTCTCGTGTCTGTTGATATTGGGACAAGGATATGACTCCGGGGGTGCGACGGTAGTCCCCTTCAGGTTCCACCCAGCGCTTTTACTGGGTGAGGGGTTGCCTCATTAGATTCTCCCTCCTACTGTTGGGGGGAGTATAGGGACATAGGGAGTGTATATGAGTATACTGAGGAGTATACCGGGGGAGTGATATTGAGTATACTGTGGAGTAGTACTGGAGTGTTGAGGAGTGTATAGCTGGGGGGAGTTAAATACTGGCGAGTGTAATTGAGGTCTAGCGGGGAGTTGTTGGAGTACATCAGCTAATAATCCAGTGTTGTCCCAAGGACCTAGTCAGTTAAATGGTATTGTAATTCCAGTCATGCAGCTGTCTGTACCCAGCTGTCTGCGCTCTCTTCTTTCTCTCTCGCTTCTCTCTCTCTCTCTTCTCCTCTCTCTCTCTCTCTCTCTCTCTCTCCTCTCTCTCGTCTTCTCTCTCTCTCTCTCTCTTCTGTCTCTCGTGTCTCTGTTTTCTCTCTGTCTCTCTCTCTGTCTCAATCTCTCTCATTCTCTCTCTGTACTCCCCATTTATTTCAATCCCTCTCTCTCCCTCTGTCTCTCTCTCTGGGGTGACTCAGTGACGGTAATGGAACAGAGTTGTGAGTTCAACATGTAAATTAATGTTACGAGTCTCCTGCTACGTCTCCTACTTCCTCTCTCTCTGTGTGTCTCTTTCTCTTTCTTTCTGTCTCTCCATCTCTTTCTTTCATTCTCTGTCTCTATCACCATGTGCCTTATCTCTGTCGCTCGCTTTCCCTCTGTACCTTCCTACCTCTCCCCCCCCCACACACACACGCTCTCTCTCTCTCTCTGTCTCTGTTGTAAAATAAAATATGAATGAGTTTGTCAGAGCTGAGGCGGTGAGGGCGAATGATGATTAAATAAACACAAAGCCAGCTGTATCCACCGTGTGTGTGTCAGTGTGTGCTGTTAGCCATTTTATTTTATTTTATCAGTAACTTACTGTATTAATCAAACATAATCATACTAAATAAACTGAATAGGGTAAATTATCGTAAATTAATTGATGTATTTTGGACATTACTGTAAAATAAAACAGTAGCCTAGTGTAAATTATGGTGGATTGTGTAACATGTTTTGGCCTGCCTTCTAAGCGTCTATATGTATTGAACTCCTGAGTGAGAATGCTCCACCCATACAGTAATATACTGTATTTTAGGAATCCTACAAACCTTTTTCCTGTAAATGAACAGTAATTTACTGGCCAATTGCTGCCAGTAATGTACTGTAATTCAGTACCATACTGCATTTTTTGGAGCGCCAAAACCCTTTTAAGCACTAGTTGGTGGTGGGTATTGTCGTTGTGGTTGGTGGTGGGTATTTGTGGTATTGTCGTTTCTGACTCGCTAACATATTTTGTGGTTTGTCTTTTGTTTGTTGCACCTGTTAGTGAGAGTGCTGTGATATGTTAGTATGTATGTTATGGTATGTTATTGTCCCTAATATGGGGTAGTGTTTCCCTAACAATTTAATTAAGGTGTGTTCGAGTACTAACRGTACTATTTGTGACGTAAATTCAGTATGTAGTATACTTATTGGTCATAGTGTGGATATAGTCAGTATGCCAAAAGTTCCCAGATGTCATACTACATTTGCCAAAATAGGAAATATACAAGCAGTGGACACCATTTCCATGCATTTCCGTGGACCATAATGCAATTCTTCAGAAAATGGGCGTGGCTTCACAACCTTTTCAGACCTGAAGAAAATGGCGTAAAATATCAGACGAGAGCGGATTCAAATTCATTGCTTTAACTGATGTTAAGAAAATGTTGAGCAATATAATATAGTAATGACTTTTCAAATAAGTTTGTTCGCATTGTTGGCTGACAATTTGTTAACTACGCTATACTTACAAACCGCATAGCATATCATTACAGCAGTATGTACCGGTATGTTAGCTAACTACCTAACGTTAGTTGGCTACTTATACATTGAACTTGCAGTATATTAACTATATGCTATCTATCTAACACCAATGTTATTGACTTGATTATTCACGTCATTCTTAGCTTGCTAAATCAAATCCAAGTTTATTTGTCAGGTGCGCTGAATACAACAGGTGTAGACTTACAGTGAAATGCTTACTTACAGGCTCTAACCAATAGTGCAAAAAGTTAGGTGGTGAACAGGTGAATGTAGGTGAAACAATAGGTAAGTAAAGAATAAAAACACAGTAAATAAGACAGGCTATATACAGTAGCGAGGCTATAGTAGCGAGCTAGCGAGGCTACATACAGACGCCGGTTTAGTCAGGGCTGATTGAGGTAGTATGTACATGTATATGGTTAAAGGGACTATGCATATATGATGAACAGGAGTAGCAGTAGCGTAAAAGAGGGGATGGAGGGTGTTGGGTGGGCGGAACACAATGCAGATAGCCCGGGTTAGCCAATGTGCCGGGACACTCTGGTTGGTCGGCCCATATTGAGGTAGGTATGTACATGAATGTTAAAGTGACTATGGTTTAGTCGTTGTGCGTTTCTTATACGGGTACCAATCATTTGTGTAGTGCTGTGTTGTTGAATGTCTTCCTATAAGCGGTGCTGAAAGTCTGTTGTCAATTTGTTTTACTATAAAATAGCATTGCATGTGTTCAAAAGTTTACTAAGGGTTGGTAACAGATTGGTGGGCTATTTGAGCCAGTAAACGGGGCTTTACTATTCTTAAGTAGCGGAATGCTTTAGCTTTCCCTTCATAAATGTGTCAAGTGCAGCATCTGTTTGCTCCTCATTACACACTAACACACTAACTTTAATCATCAGCTGTCAGAGCAGCTTTACCGATCATGTACCTGTACACAGCCCATCTGTAAATAGGCCCACCCGACTACCTCATCCCCATATTATTACTTACCCTCTTGCCTTTTTGCACCGCAGTATCTCTACTTGCACGTCATCGTTCGAACATATATCCATCAGAATTAAATGCTAAATTGTAATTATTTTCACCTCTATGGCCTATTTATTGCCTACCTCCCTAATCTTCTACATTTGCTTCACACTGGTACATAGATGTTTCTATTGTTTTACTGACTGTACGTTTGTTTATGTGTACTCTGTGTGTTGTTTGTGTCCCACTGCTTTGCTTTATCTTGTCCAGGTCGCAGTCGTAAATGAGAACTTGTTCTAACTGGCGCTACCTGGTTAAATGAAGGTGAATTTTTTTTTTTTTTTTTAAATACATCCAATGGATTAAAGCAAATTTCTGCAGGAAAGATGTGATTAATACTATGTTGATGATTTATTCCTGTGCTGTTTTGTAACTACCTGGTAGGTTGTACTGGATAACCTGAACCAGGTTGCAGACACTGGGTTACAGTTTGACGTTTTTTTCTTGAGTGGCTAGGCCTGATGAAAGCCAGTCAATATTTAATCACCCAGAAAATATGCCTCTGTTGATTATCACATACATTATCAAGAATTTCACACATATTATCCAGATACTGACTGTTATCACATTGGTGGTCTATAGCAGCTCCACCAGAATGGGCTTTAGGCGAGGCAGATGAACCTGTAGACATATTACTTCAACAGGATTTAACATGAGATCTGTCAGGACCCGGTGGCGAGAAACAGTCACTAATAATTGGCAGAAACCCACGAAGATGAGGCAGACACAGCAAGTAAACCTAGAAGATGGTGGTTTAATAAAAAAATAGATATCTTCCAAAAACGAAAAGAAATCCACAAAGTGGTAAAACAGCAAGGGAAAACAAACCTCAAAAGATCAATCCAAAATACACGAGAACAAAACCATAGAACTCTGGAAAATACAACAAGAGAAAAATGTTCACAAAGGCTGGGGCTGGTGCTAACATACAACACACTGAGCAAGGAATCTGAGGAACACACAGGGTTTAAATTCCGAAGGGAATGACTTACAGGTGCAAACAATAATTAGGGCAAGAAAAAACAAAAGGTACAAAAAAGGTGCAAGGGGGACATCTAGTGAACAAAACCTGAACAGTCCTGGCCAAAACCTGACAAGATCCTCTTTAAGCTTTACAGGAACGTGGTTCTGAATATAAACAGCAACACCACCCCCATTGGCTTTTCTGTATTTTCAGTAGATGTTATAACCATGTATTGCTACCACTGTATCATCAAAGGTATTATCTAAGTGAGTTTCAGAGACAGTCAGAATATGAATGTTATCTGTTACTAGCATGTTACTGATTTCATGAACCTTGTTTCTTAATAAGCTACATATGTTAATGTGGGCTATTCTTAGCACTTTTCTTCTGGGATGCTTACTTGTTTTAATCGCTTTTCACAGAGGTAGACATGCTTATGTTATTTATGTTAGTGCAGGGTGAGCTGCACACAGTGGTCTTCCTACTAGGGCACACCACCTCAATGCTATCTGTATAAATCTGGTTCGTAGGCACATGATTACTGCATACAATAGCTGTAGGYTCAGCAGAGGCATTCAGGGCAGTTAGAGGAACATAAATTAGGTTACTTACATTGTGTCTACCAACGCCCCCTGGGATAATGTACATCAGCGACACAATGGTAGGGATTAACTGAGCTGGGCTTGGGTCATTGATCATTCATTGTCTCAACGCAGCCTTATAATGCTATGAAAGGATCCAGGCACCCAAATGATTTGGGTGGATCCCATCCTCCTTATAAAACGTGTTTTGTTTCCAAAAGTATCGAAATCATCAACAAAAGTTACTGACATTGAGCTGCAAGAATCACGTAGRCAGTTGTGAAGAGAGAGAATCCTGCTAAAGCATTAATTGCCACGATTCAGAGAGGTCACAGGGCCAGATATGATCAGAGAGGACACAGGGCCAGATATGATCAGAGAGGGCACAGGGCCAGATATGATCAGAGAGGGCACAGGGCCAGATATGATCAGAGAGGACACAGGGCCAGATATGATCAGAGAGGGCACAGGGCCAGAAATTATGTGTCTTATATTAGTGTCTAGCAGAGAGTCAATCAGCTCTTTGAAATCCAGTTTCAACTGTTCAGAGCTGCCCTTAGTAATGTCATTAAAACCCTCATGGACTACGATAGAATCGATTTCAATGTCCTGGTGTAGTACATTCGGGAGCAGCTTAGTAATGTCATTTACTCGAGCTCCGGGATAGGACATTGTTTTTGAACCAGGAAAGTTCACAATTCTTACCATGGAGCTGCCCAAAATCACGGCTGGCTAGATGACAACTCAGTGGTAGAGATGAACTGAGCTGGGCTTGGGTCACTGATAAGTCAGCATCATAATGGTAGAGATTAACTGAGCTGGGCTTGGGTCACTGATAAGTCAGCATCATAATGATAGAGATTAACTGAGCTGGGCTTGGGTCACTGATAAGTCATTGTCTCAACGCAGCCTTATAATGCTGTGAAAGGATCCAGGAACCCAAATTGTTTGGGTGGATCCCATCTTCCTTATAAAACAACCTTTGTTTCCAGAAGGAATCGAAATTGTCAATAATTTACTCCCATTGAGCTGCAATAATCGCGTAGCCAGTTGTGAAGAGAAAGAATCCTGCTAAAGTATTCAATGCCACGATTCAGAGAGGACACAGGGCCAGATATGATCAGAGAGACACAGGGTCAGATATGATCAGAGAGGACACAGGGTCAGATATGATCAGAGAGGACACAGGTCAGATATGATCAGAGAGACACAGGCAGAGATCAGAGGTCACGGGCCAGATATGATCAGAGAGGTCACAGGGCCAGATATGATCAGAGAGGGCACGGGGCAAGATATGATCAGAGAGGGCACGGGGCCAGATATGATCAGAGAGGACAGGGGCCAGATATGATCAGAGAGGACACGGGGCGAGATATGATCAGAGAGGACACGGGGCCAGATATGATCAGAGAGGTCACGGGGCCAGATATGATCAGAGAGGTCACGGGGCAGATTTGATCAGAGAGGTCACGGGGCCAGATTTGATCAGAGAGGTCACGGGGCCAGATTTGATCAGAGAGGTCACAGGGCCAGATTTGATCAGAGAGTCACGGGGCCAGATATGATCAGAGAGGTCACGGGGCCAGATTATGATCAGAGAGTCACAGGGCCAGATATGATCAGAGAGGGCACAGGGCCAGATATGATCAGAGAGGGCACAGGGCCAGATATGATCAGAGAGGGCACAGGGCCAGATATGATCAGAGAGGACACAGGCCAGATATGATCAGAGAGGACACAGGGCCAGATATGATCAGAGAGGACACAGGGCCAGATATGACCAGAGAGGGCACAGGGCCAGATATGACCAGAGAGGGCACAGGGCCAGATATGACCAGAGAGGGCACAGGCGCAGATATGATCAGAAAGGGCACAGGGCCAAATATGATCAGAGAGGGCACAGGGCCAGATATGATCAGAGAGGGCACAGGGCCAGATATGATCAGTGATCAGAGAGGTCACAGGGCCAGATATGATCAGAGAGGTCACAGGGCCTGATATGATCAGAGAGGGCACAGGGCCGGATGTGATCAGAGAGGGCACAGGGCCGGATGTGATCAGAGAGGACACAGGGCCGGATGTGATCAGAGAGGAACAGGGCGGATGTGATCAGAGAGGACACAGGGCCGGATGTGATCAGGAGGACACAGGGCCGATGTGATCAGAGAGGACACAGGGCCGGATGTGATCAGAGAGGGCACAGGGCCGGATGTGATAAGAGAGGGCACAGGGCCGGAATATGATCAGAGAGGGCACAGGGCCAGATATGATCAGAGAGGGCACAGGGCCAGATATGATCAGAGAGGGCACAGGGCCAGATATGATCAGAGAGGGCACAGGGCCAGATATGATCAGAGAGGGCACAGGGCCAGATATGAGGGCCAGAGTCTTTTATTAGTGTCTAGCAGGGAATCAACCAGCTCTTTAAAATAGAGTTTCAACTGTTCAGAGCTGCCCTTCATAATGTCATTAAAACCCACATGGACTACGATAGAATCAATGTCCATGTCCTGACCTAGTACATTCGGGTGCAGCTTAGTAATGTAATTTACTCAAGATCCAGGATAGGAACTTGTTTTTGCACCAGGAACGGTCCCATTTCTTACCATGGAGCTGCCCAAAATCACGGCTGGCGAGAAGGACGAGGAAATCCTCCCACTCCCACGATTCACAGGATTCAGAAAACT